>NC_041380.1:200070117-200081876 GCF_002162155.2 Triticum dicoccoides
TGATGTCGCCCCGACGTCCGAATGTGGCATTTCTTTTAAAGCCCTTTCTGTGATGTCGCCCCAAGGTCCGACTGTGGCATTTCTTTTAAAGCCCTTTCTGTGATGTCGCCCCGACATCCGTCTGTGGTATTTCTTTTTAAGCCCTTTATGTGGTGTCGCTAAGACGCCCGACTGTGGCATCATTTCCTTATATTTATTGGTTCACCTTTCGAGGCGTCGCTTCAGACACCCGATCGGTAGTTATTTATGTTCTGTTGGGATTTCAGGCGGACTACCACCGTTTCCCTTTTACTTACCTTGTCATGCTAATTTTTGAATGTACATCGGTGAATTAATCATAACGCAACCATGCATGCATTTGTTATATCTTACGTCCGAACTGTCTTGCGAGTACTTTCAAAGTACTCACTGGCTTGTTGATTTGGCCAGATGCTGACAAAGGCGATCTCATGGATGAAGAGTTTGATAGCGAGTCCGACACCTAGAGGAGTCCCAGTCAGTCTCGTGCGACCCTGGATTTGGTCACTGTTTTATATCCGCTTCCGCTACCAAATAAATTCATCGAGCCTCACCTCGACGCTCGATGATATGATAGACTTAGAGTCTTGTATTTCTCTCCCCGCCGTGTTTTTCCACCACCACCCTATCCTCGAGTCAGTAGTATGCCTCCACACCACTGTGTCATGTCCGCCATTACGTATAATTATTGGCGTGCTCGTAATAATTTGGTTGAGCAACCGTAGTTCGACTCTGTAATATATTTTAAGCTATTGGCTTATTGTATCAAGAAATTGTCTCCCAGTGAGGAGGATTTCTCTCATACTGGACTCAAAAGATTGGTTTCTCAATAAATATTTTTATTGGAAAACCGGTCGTGACAACAGCAGCGTCACCACTGGAGTCTTTAGCAGGCGAAGACCACCTTTTGTCAGGATAGCTTGTACTAGTTGCCCCCTTCAATCTTGGCCATTGTTGGATCCCTTCCCGCCTAACATTTGGGAAAAGGACCAGGGCCTCTATAAATAGGCTAGCCACAACCGTAGCAGGGACGAATCATTCAGACCATCCTCACACACACCAGCTCATCGAGCTTAAGAACACCTCTCCTCACAAGGCAGTTCATCCATTGTACCAGTTCATCCCTAGCCCTAGAGGCAATCCACCACCACCACACTAGAGTAGGGTATTATACCACGACTGTGGACCGAACCAGTATAAACTGCTGTGTCTCATGTTCCTTGGGTTGGCCGAGCTAGGCAGTGGGATCGTCCAGCGAGCGAACTAGAGTGGAGGAATACTTCGTGCGCACCCAAGTGTTTGAACCTCAAGGGTTTGCCAGAACCTATGATCTAACATTTGGCGCGCCAGGTAGGGGAAGTGGGGAAGTGGAGGCCCCCATGTACTGTCGGTTGCCACGCGTCGACCCGGGCCGCAGGTGGTTGGGGCCTGCGATGCTCCACACTTGCCCTTTGGCTTCGCCTCAAAGCCAAGTTTGAGCATGCCTGGGTCCCGGGGGCTACTGTCGGCGTCCTGGGAATGGGGGTACCCAGACTTGCCTACCTGCAGCCCACGGCATGGCTCCACCAGCGGCCTGGTGCGGCCCATCATCTGCACCTGCAACTCAAGACCCTCGCGAGGCGGACGATGCCAAGACCTCCCTGGGGGCAGCCTCACTAGGCTGGCTCCCGAGGAGCGGAGAAATCTATGCAAGGGGCACCTCGAGAGGTTCACGTGACGTGAGCCATGACGACCCAAGCCAGGCGGGCGCAGTGCACCAGTTTCCTCGGTGCTAAAGAGGCAGGCGCAGGCGAGATGTCCCGAGGCATCTGATGACCCACAAGTATAGGGGATCTATCGTAGTCCTTTCGATAATTAAGAGTGTCGAACCCAACGAGTAACAAAAGGAAATGATAAGAAGTTTTCAGTAAGGTATTCTCTGCAAGCACTAAAATTATCGGTAACAGATAGTTTTCTGAGAAGGTAATTTGTACGGGTAACAAGTAATAAAAGTAAATAAGGTGCAACAACATGGCCCAATCCTTTTTGTAGCAAAGGACACGCCTGGACAAACTCTCATATGAAGGAAATTGCTCCTGAGGATACATGGGAATTATCGTCAAACTAGTTTTCATCACATTCATATGGTTTGCGTTTGGTACTTTGATAATTTGATATGTGGGTGGACCGGTGCTTGGGCACTGCCCTTCCTTGGACAAGCATCCCACTTATGATTAACCCCTCTTGCAAGCATCCGCAACTACAAAAGAAGTATTAAGGTAAACCTAACCATAGCATGAAACATATGGATCCAAATCAGCCCCTTACGAAGCAACTCATAAACTAGGGTTTAAGCTTCTGTCACTCTAGCAACCCATCATCTACTTATTACTTCCCAATGCCTTCCTCTAGGCCCAAAATATCGAACGAATACCACATTCACGTGACTACTTATAGCAAGACTTCTCCCATGTCCTCAAGAACAAACGTAACTACTCACAAATCATATTCATGTTCATAATCAGAGGGATATTAAAATGCATAAAGGATCTGAACATATGATCTTCCACCAAGTAAACCAACTAGCATGAACTACAAGGAGTAATCAACACTACTAGCAACCCACAGGTACCAATCTGATGTTTTGAGACAAAGATTGGATACAAGAAATGAACTAGGGTTTGAGAGGAGATGGTGCTGGTGAAGATGTTGATGGAGATTAACCCCCTCCCAGTGGAAGGATCGATGGTGATGACGATGGTCATAATTTCCCCCTCCTTGAGGGACGTTTCCCAGGCAGAACAGCTCTACCAGAGCCCTAGATTGGTTCCGCCTTGTGGCGGCAGAGTTTCGTCCTGTAATCTTGCTAATAATTTTTTCTCGGACGAAAGACTTCATATAGAGGAAGATGGGCATTGGAGGCCTGCCAGGGGGCCCACGGGACAGGGAGACGCACCCAGGGGGTAGGGCACGCGCCCACCCTCATGTCCAGGGTGTGGGCCCCCTCTGGTAAATTCTTTCGCCAGCATTTTTTATATTTTGAAAAACGTGCTCCTGTGAAGTTTCGGTACTTTTGGAGTTGTGCAGAATAGGTCTCTAATATTTGCTCCTTTTCCAGCCCAGAATTCCAGCTGCCGGCATTCTCCCTCTTCATGTAAAACTTGTAAAATAAGAGAGAATAGGCATAAGTATTGTGACATTATTTGTAATAATAGCTCACAATGCAATAAATATCGATATAAAAGCATGATGCAAAATGGACGTATCAACTCCCCCGAGCTATTTATTTCGGATCTTGCAACAATGACAACTTACTTGAAGGATCTTACTCAATCCATTGGTAGATATGGTGGACTCTCATGGCAAAATGGGGTTTAAGGATATTTGGAAGCACAAGTAGTATCTCTACTTAGTGCAAAGGATTTGGATAGCATGAGGGGGAAAGGCAAGCTCAACATGTTGGATGATCCATGAAAATATAATTTATTTCGGATGTAAGAAAGCATAACCCATTACGTTGTCTTTGTCGGATGTGGGGTTCCGGCAAACCCTTAAAGTTCGAACACTGGGGTGCGCGCGAAGTCTTTCCTTCCCACCAATCTACGCCCTAGCTCACTAAGATCTCGCGGACGAACTCGATGAACTCGCAATGCGGAAAGACACGAGGTTTATAATGGTTCGGGACACCGTTGTGTTGTAATACCCTACTCCACTGTGGTGGTGGTGGATTGCCTCTGGGCTGATGATGAACAGTACAAGGGAAGAACAGCCTCCTGAGGTTGAGGTGTTCTTGCGAGTAGGCTCTCGTCCAGGCTAGATCAAGATAAGATGAGATGCCTCTACTATGGTGGCTTGCTCTACTTATATAGGCCCTGGTCCTCTTCCCAAATATTGAGCGGGAAGGGAGCCAACAACGGCCAATTCGAAATGGGACAGCTAACACAACTTATCCTAACAAATGCAGTCTTCGCTTCCAAAAGGCTCTGGTGGTGACGCCGCCTTGGGCTCCATGGTGACCTCCGTCCTGCCGTCCAGCTGGTCTTGGTCTCGTTGCACTGATATGGAAACCTTTTCTTTACATCTTGGTACTCCGCGCCTGCGCTTGATTCCTTAGCACCAAAGAGGAAACAAGGACACTGTGCGCGCTGGCGCCCGCCAGGTGTCCTGCGTCATGACTTACGTCACAACGGCCTCGTGAGGTTTGCCCTGACTTCTCTGCTCCTCGTGAGCCTTCCTAGCTAGGCCGCTCCAGAGAAGGCCTTGCGTCATCCGCCTCATGAGGCTTGGACCCTCGCGAGGGTCTTGGATGCTCTGTTGATGAAGATGGGACGTACGGCGTGCTGGCTCAGCCACGCCATAGGCCGCAGGCAGGCAAGTCTAGGGACCCCCGTTCCCAGAACGCCGACAGTAGCCCCCGGGCCCAAGGTGCGCTCGGGCTTGGCTTCGCGGCGAAGGCAAGTGCCAAGTACGGAGCGCCGCGGGGCCCAAAAGCCTACGGCCTCGATTGACGCGTGGTGGTTGATTGGACGTGCACGTCTCCACTTCCCCATGCTGCCCTTGAATCTGCCTGGCTATGTGGCCCCACCTCTTACACTGTTATTCTTCCTTCGCCACACCCGGCTCTTCCAATCTCCCTGCTGCCTCGACACCCTCCTCCGCCTTCTCAATACGACCACTCCGCCCGCTTCACCGCCATGGCGCCGAAACAAGCCGAAAAGGGGAAGAAACCTCTGTCCTCGCCAACTGCGCCTCCATCCTTCGTGCCGGCGCTCGGCCGGCCTCGGGTGCTCAATGAAGAGGCCATGGACAAGGTGCGCCCCGTGATTGCCTCCAGTTTCAATGAGTGGGGAGAGACGCCGGCTTGGCCCGCGTCTCGCACCAGCATGGCTCGGGCAGTTACTGAGGTTCCGATCTTCATTGATGCCCTCTAGGCTGGCCTGATTCCTCCCTTCTCCGCCTTCTTCAACGCGGTGCTCAAGCATTATCAGATCCACATGCTCCATCTTGATCCTCAGGCAGTGACCCTTCTCACCGTCTTCGCCTTCGTGTGTGAGGCCATGGTGGGCATCGCCCCCTCCGTGGCACTCCTCCACCACTTCTTCTTGTTGCATCTCACCGGTCCCAGGCAGAGCTTAGGGTGTGTGGGCTTCCAGGCCATGGCTGCGACGGCAGGCGCCGGATTGACTTTGAGCTCCCTTCATCCACGAGCGAGTTCTGTATGCGATGGGTGTTTGTTGACGCAGGCGTGCTAAACCCTCTGCTCCAAGCTCCGGTGGGGCCCGCCATTCCAAACTCCGGCTGGGGTCATCAAAAGCTCACGAGCCCCTGCCTTGCCCCTGTCTGGGCCAGGCTGAGGTGGTTGAAGGACCTTGGCATGACTGCGCCGATGGTGGTGAGGGAGTTTGTCAGGCGTCGAGTTGCTCCACTCCAGCGCCATTCTCGACCGATGTGGGACTTGCTCAGCAGACATGACAACATGAGGTTTCAGGAGGAGGGGCTTCCTCTTGCTGCGTGTCAGACAGTGCTCACGGTCCTATCAGGTGTCCCTCTGCCAGACGAGATGCCCAGGAACAGCTGCATGTTGTACCGCTGCGAGAACAAAGTCACATTTGCCATGAACATGCCTTCCTTTGACGAGTGGGGGCTGCGCCCAATCGACTTGGTGGGGCCCCGTGAGAACCCTGTCATCATGGTCCCTTTCTTCGCCGCTAGTGCCGGGCTCGCCCTAGGTGACGGTGCGGGGGAGCAAGCTACAACGGGGGCCCGCGGCTCAGGTGCTGAGGAGCATATGTCTTGTGGTGATCCGGGGGCATCATCCTCGGGGGCCTGCGACCCCCCTCCTGAGGCATTGGTTGTCGAGGAGATGCGACATGCGGCTCCCGAGGCTGAGGATCTAGGAGCCTTGGGTCTTCTTCAGCTCCGCCTCGCACCGGCCGTCACATCCAGCGCTTTGGTCCCCTTTGTGTGGATTTCGAGGAGCTCCGCCAGAGGAAGGGATCCCCCAGCGGCAGCAACATCTTCAGGCCGTTGAAGCGACGGAAGTACATCGCTATTGATGCGTAAGTATCTTGTCACCGTGGCTTTTTGCGCGTGGTCTTCTTATCCTGACGCCTGTCCTCTAGAGCTCCTTCAGCTGGAGCTGTTGCGTCTTCCGAGAGGCGGCCTCCTCCTTCATCAACTCCTCCGTCAGCACTGGGCGTTCCTGTCCTGTTGCCGCCCCTGGAGCAGGGTTGGTCGGAGGAGCATCCCCGCCTTCAGGACGTGCTCAGCCCGTGGTTTGGCCGCCCCTCGCTCATGGTCTGGCATGGAGCTTGGCGGGCGTGCCCAAGACTCCTCCTCTGCTCATGAGCAGTCGCTGGCTAACCCCGGTCTTCGGTTCCTCCTCAAGCAGCGAGCCTCGATCAGCTTGGCCTCCTCACGAGGATGGGTTGACGTCAGGCACGGCGCCAGCCCCCAACCGGGAGGTGGCACGCCACTTGATGCTTCACCCGCCGCCCCTGAGGTGGAGGACGAGGCAGGCCGAGCGTTTGAGCTCGAGCGCGGGCGCAGCGTGTTCTGTCACGAGCTTTTCCAGGAGGCGATGGGCGCGGTGAGACGCCTTGATGAAGAGCTTGCTAGTGTCGACTCACGTCTTGAGGCTGAAGGTCTTCAGTTGGTGGAGGAGCGGCGCAATCTGCGAGTGGCCATCAACCTTGGTCGCTATCAGCTTGACCTCGAGAACGCGAAGGCCGAGGCGTCCCTCAAGATTGCCAATGAGGCCTGCTCGGGAGCTCTGAAAGAAGCTCATGAGGCCAATTGTCGCTGCGAGGCTGCGGAGGAGCGCGCGTGGGGGCTTCAGGCTTGGAGCACGTCCCTTGAGCAGCAGGTGGAGGTGCGCGGGGCCGCTCTTGCATCGCTAAGGGGGACGCCTGCGGTGGAAGAGGAGTTCCGGCAGCGCGAGGAGGCGCTAGCCCTAGAAGCCGTGGAGCGCAGCCTTGAGCTCGAGCGACTGGAGACGAGGGAGTGTCAAGTCGCTCAAGCAGAAGATGCCATCGGGGCCCGCGAAGCCAGAGTCGAGGAGGAGATCAATCGCCGGGTGGCCAAGGTTCGCGCAGAGCTGGAGGGAAGGTATGACTTGAAGCTGAAGCTCGCCGGTCTGGAGGGTGCGGGCAGGGCCGCCGCCCTCAGGCCCAGGTTGGACGAGGCCGAGAGGCGTGCAGAGGCCACAGCCGCCGCCCTGGTTACGGCGCAGGCAGAATTGGCCTCCGCCCGCGCCGAGTTGCTTTCCCTCCAGAAACGAGTTGATGATGCCGAGGCCGTCGCATGGCAAAATAGGGAGGACATGCTCCAACGCCGAACGCTAGAGCGCGAGCATGCTCCTATGCTTCAAGACCTTCGGAACAAGGCCAACACCTCCCTAGGTTACATCTGCGACGAGAACGCCCCGGCCCCTGACTCGAATGACTATGCCAGCCACCTGACCTTCTTAACCAAGGTGGTGACGCGCCTGGAGGCTCTATCTTCCAGAGCTCGACACCTTGGGGAGGGGAGGGGTCGTGGCCTGCTTCAGTGCGCCTTCTCCTGTGTCTTCAGCCATATTCTGAATGCCGACCCCAACTTCGACTTCGACACCGCCATTGCCCCTGTACCCAGCCGTCCAGGGCAACCTGGCGCGTTGGGTAGAGGACCATGTCGATGCGTTGGTCAGGGCATTCACCTAGGAGGATGATGCGGTGGTGGTCGTTGCAGATGAAGGTGACATGGTCAATGACGGTGATGGGGGCATCGCCGACGGCGGCGGCGATACCGACAAAGATGACGATGACGCGAGTGACGCGTCCGCGGGTGATGTAGCGAGTGAAGTCTCTAGTTGATCCCATGTTCGCCTGTTGTTTCATCCTGCACACAAAACTCGGGCATGGCCCTTGGAAGAATTTGTAAGAGCATTTTGAGAGGGGGAGCCCCTCGTGTTAGCAAATTGCAGTTTTTACTTTCCTATGCGATGTGGGTATGTGTCCTTGTGAGCTCATGAAGCTGGGGGTGAGCTCCCCGACGTGGTTTACCTTAGTCAGCGCTAGCTTAGGGCTGGGTCATGAGGCGACGAGTTCCTGAGAATCCTGCGGAGCTTATCGCCCCGCTTGAGGGGGCCCCATAAGAGGTGAGCACTAGGTGCAGTGCTAGCACGTGCTTGACGAGCGTGCGCTTTGCGCGGTCTGGCTCGCGAGGAGCTTTGCGAGGGAAAGGCGATGGACATGAGTCCCAAACAAAACGAGATCCAGAAGGCAAGAAACGCCTCGAATGAGAAAAGGCACCCCCCGCGCGCATTGATAAAAATTCAGCTTCAACTTCAGTCCAGATCTAGAAAGCAAAGCCACAGAAAGAGAGATCCAAAGCAAAAGGCCGCGTTCGGCACCTAGTCTAGTCTTCGATTCTTCATGTCTTCTCACCAGCGCGGAGCTAAGTGCTGCCACTAGGCGTGGGAGGGAGCCCCAGGGCCTTAGGCCGGCGCTCCTGAGACTCCAGGGCGTGTACAGCCCCAACTCATTATTACGTGAGAGTGTCACGGGCGGCGAGCTTCACACGCATCGGGCCTTCTTCACAGGTACCGTCCTTGCTTCATATCGCTAGACGAGGGCCGCGCCTTGCGCCACCCTCGACCTCCTTTGAGCCGACCGGTCAACAGGACGACACAAAAGAGGGAAAGGGGACGCCAGCGGTTCCCTCGGCGACCAAGGGTCCTTTGCCGGGGGAAGGGTTGTTGAAGCCACCCCGGAGCGGCCCCCAACATTTCTCCCTCGCTGCAACCTGATTCATCTGCAGCCCATGATTAGCATAAGCATGTTCCTGAGAGATTAGCGATACCCTGTAGTTGTCGTTGTCGGCGCGATCGTTGTGGTTCTCCATTGGTTCTTGGAAGCCTTCGACTCCTAGCGCCCCTCTCCCCAATCTTCTCCAATGAATGAGCCAGGGTCGTCCTCTGGTGCGTACACTTGGTCCATCATGTGGGGCACGTATGCTTCCGGGGCCGTTACCCCAAGCACCTTGCCGTGGTGCCCCATGCTCAATGTTGCTCGGCCCATAGTGGCGCCCTTGGGATGACAGCATGGCATCCGGCTGGGACCATGGGGGGCAACACTTGCGACCGCACCCGCCGCAGGCGGCATGGGGGAGTCGGAGCCCCCTACGCCGTTGGCCGTGCTGATGTTGATGAAGCCCCCAGGCGTAGTTGATGGCGCGTGGATGTGGTGAGGTTCACCGCGCGGCCCTGCAGTGGCCTGGGGAGGAAGTCGATAACAGAACGGTGGTGCTCCCAACGCCACTGCATCCAGCAGCTCGGCAACACGCTCCAGCAGTGTGTCCCGACCGCTTTCCATCAGCCTGCACTGTTGCAGCTCCCTTGCCATGGTGAGCTCTGCCCGCATGTTTGCTTCCTCCCGCCGTGAGTGCGGCGCCGTTGTTGTGGCATGGCTCGCCGCTCTTGCGGCGGCCCGTACCTGCCGTGGGGTCAGGGTGGACGACGCCTGACCGTGCTGCCTGTGCCCGGCGGGGTTTGGCGGCGCCCGCACCGCCTGGAGTGGGGGGTCGAGACCTTCATGGGCAGGTGGCACTGCCCGGGCTGGCCAGGCTGCCCAGCGGTCGGAGCCGGCCCTTGAGTCGCCGGACATCGTGCCTAAGGAGCATCGACGAGCTGGTCGGTGGAGGAGGAGCTCCGGCGCACCCCTACCTGGCGCGCCAAATGCTGGATGTGGGGTTCCGACAAACCCTTAAGGTTCGAACACTGGGGTGCGTGCGAAGTCTTTCCTTCCCACCAATCTACGCCCTAGCTCACTAAGATCTCGCGGACGAACTCGACGAACTCACAACGCAGAAAGATACAAGGTTTATACTAGTTCGGGCCACCGTTGTGGTGTAATATCCTACTCCAGTGTGGTGGTGGTGGATTGCCTCTGGGGCTGATGATGAACAGTACAAGGGAAAAACAGCCTCCTGAGGTTGAGGTGTTCTTGCGAGTAGGCTCTCGGTCGGGCTGGATCGAGATAAGATGAGATGCCTCTACTATGGTGGCTTGCTCTACTTATATAGGCCCTGGTCCTCTTCCCAAATATTGAGCGGGAAGGGAGCCAACAATGGCCAATTCGAAAGGGGACAGCTAGTACAGCTCATCCTGACAAAAGCTATCTTCGCATACAAAAGGCTCTAGTGGTGACGCCGCCTTGGGCTCCATGGTGACCTCCGTCCTACCGTCCTACTGGTCTTGATCTCTTTGCATTGATATGGAAACCTTTTCTTGACGTCTTGGTACTCCGCGCCTGCGCTTGCTTCCTTAGCACCAAAGAGGAAACAAGGACACTGTGCGCGCTGGCGCCTGCCTGGCGCCCTCCTGGTGTCGTGCGTCATGGCTTACGTCATGAGGGCCTCATGAGGTTTGCCCTGCCTTGATATCTCCGCTCCTCGTGAGCCTGCCTAGAAAGGCCGCTCCAGAGAAGGCCTTGCGTCGTCCGCCCCGCGAGGGTCTTGGATGCCTTGTTGATGAAGATGGGCCGTACGGCCTGCTGGCTCAGCCATGCCGCAGGCCACAGGCAGGCAAGTCTAGGGACCCCCGTTCCTAGAACACCGACAGTCTTTCTTGTCCAACATCAACTTTTTAGCATGTCATATTTCAATGAGTGCTCACAATCATAAAAGATGTCCAAGATAGTATATTTATATGCGAAAACCTCTCTTTCTTTATTACTTCCTATTAATTGCAACGATGACCAGAACTATGTTTGTCAACTCTCAAAAACTTTTATTCATCATACTCTTTATATGTGAAGTAATTACTCTCCATAAGATCCTTATGATCTCTTACTTTTTATTCCCTCCAGATCATGGCAAGATAATCAGGCCCTTGGTTCATAACTAATCTTTATTATATAATGCTCACGGCTCGATTACATAGAAGGATCATAAAGCAAATCTCAAAACTAAATCATACTAAAACTTTATTCTACTAGATCAAGAAATAAACAAAAGGATTGAACTAAGAAAAACAGTAAAGATAAAAATGTGATGGTGATATGATACCGGGGCACTCCCCCAAGCTTGGCAGTTGTCAAGAGGAGTGCCCATACCCATGTGTTTGTTGGCGAACGTAGTAATTTCAAAATTTTGCTACGCACACGCAAGATCATGGTGATGCATAGCAACGAGAGGGGAGAGTGTAGTCTACGTACCCTTGTAGACCGACAACGGAAGCGTTATGACAACGCGGTTGATGTAGTCGTACGTTTCACGGCCCGACCGATCAAGCACCGAAACTACGCACCTCCGAGTTCTAGCACACGTTCAACTCGATGACGATCCCCGGACTCCGATCCGGCAAAGTGTCAGGGAAGAGTTCCGTCAGCATGACAGCATGGTGACGATCTTGATGTTCTACTGTCGTAGGGCTTCGCCTAAGCACCACTACAATATTATCGAGGACTATGGTGGAGGGGGGAACCACACACGGCTATGGGAACGATCTTCAAGATCAACTTGTGTGTCTAGAGGTGCCCCCCTGCCCCCGTATATAAAGGAGCAAGGGGGGAGGCCGGCCGGCCCTTGGGGCGCGCCAAGGAGGAGGAGTCCTCCTCCTAGTAGGAGTAGGACTCCCCTCTTTCCTACTCCTACTAGGAGGGGGAAAGGAAGGGGGAGAGGGAGAAGGAAAGGGGGGCGCCGCCCCCCCTCTCCTAGTCCAATTCGGACCAGAGGGGGAGGGGGCGCGCGGCCCACCCTGGCTGCCGCTCTCTCTCTCCACT
>NC_041380.1:200082406-200096721 GCF_002162155.2 Triticum dicoccoides
AACCCTCCGGCACTCCGGTTTTCTCCGAAATCACCCGGAACACTTCCGGTGTCCGAATATAGCCGTCCAATATATCAATCTTTATGTCTCGACCATTTCAAGACTCCTCGTCATGTCCGTGATCACATCCGGGACTCCGAACAAACTTTGGTACATCAAAATATATAAACTCATAATGAAACTGTCATCGTAACATTAAGCGTGCGGACCCTACGGGTTCGAGAACAATGTAGACATGACCGAGACATGTCTCCGGTCAATAACCAATAGCGGAACCTGGATGCTCATATTGGCTCCCACATATTCTACGAAGATCTTTTATCGGTCAGACCGCATAACAACATACTTTGTTCCCTTTGTCATCGGTATGTTACTTGCCCGAGATTCGATCGTCGGTATCTCAATACCTAGTTCAATCTCATTACCGGCAAGTCTCTTTACTCGTTTCGTAATACATCATCTCGCAACTAACTCATTAGTTTCAATGCTTGCAAGGCTTATGTGATGTGCATTACCGAGAGGGCCCAGAGATACCTCTCCGACAATCGGAGTGACAAATCCTAATCTCGAAATACGCCAACCCAACATGTACCTTTGGAGACACCTGTAGAGCTCCTTTATAATAACCAAGTTACGTTGTGACGTTTGGTAGCACACAAAGTGTTCCTCCGGCAAACGGGAGTTGCATAATCTCATAGTCATAGGAACATGTATAAGTCATGAAGAAAGCAATAGAAACATACTAAACGATCGGGTTCTAAGCTAATGGAATGGGTCATGTCAATCACATCATTCTCCTAATGATGTGATCCCGTTAATCAAATGACAACACATGTCTATGGTTAGGAAACTTAACCATCTTTGATTAACGAGCTAGTCAAGTAGAGGCACACTAGTGACGTTTAGTTTGTCTATGTATTCACACAAGTATTATGTTTCCGGATAATACAATTCTAGCATGAATAATAAACATTTATCATGATATAAGGAAATAAATAATAACTTTATTATTACCTCTAGGGCATATTTCCTTCAGTGTTTATGTCTCTTTCTTCGGGGGTGGTGATGTGATATTCTTGGCGATGATGCCCCTTAGGATGTGACTCTCTTCCTCGAGCTTATTGACTTGCTGCTTGAGGTCCATTATTTCCTTACGGTGCTTGCCCGTGACTGCTAAAGCTCCTTTCACCCAAGGATGTTGCATAACTGCGGGAAAATAGGTAACACTCTTTTTCATATTTTCATAAGAAAGAAATCTAAAATTGGAACGGATGACCGAGTTTGGAATAGCTGAGCTCCGTAGTTCCCCCATCGTGAATCCGACTCGTAAACAGGAAGTAACTTCTTGATCCTCCTCCATGGCAGATATCCTTTTCAAGTCGGCCTCCATCTCTTCCTTCGTTGATGGCCCAAAGTGGTCAGCATTGCTATTTGCTCTTGGCCCCGGTATCGGATGAGACACTCGACTCTCCCCGACTAAATCTTGAGAAGACATCTTGCTCTAGATCTGCGCAAGAAACAACTCGAAAAAAAAACAGAGGATATTTTCGTGGTACGGTGGTCAAAACCTTCGGGAGAATATATAGTGAATTTTTTACCGACCGAAAGAAGTATCATGCAAGAAAACGGGGTCTGGAGGGCACACGAGGTGCCCATGAGGCAGGGGGCGCACCTAGGGGGGTAGCGCCGCCGTCCACCCTCATGGAAGCCTCGTGTCCTTCCCAGACTGCTTCTTATTTTCCTATTTTCTTAAATATTCCAAAACAGAGTTTGCTATTAGAACTGTTTTGGAGTCGGTTTACTTACCGTACCACATAACTCCTCCTTTTCGGAGTCTGAAACGTTCTAGAAAGTGTCCCTTATGTATTCCTCCGGGGTTAAGGTTTCAATAACATTAGTTTCAACATTTATGGGCTTACCTGAGATATAATGTTTGACTCTTTGACTGTTCACCACCCTCGGATTTGTTCCTTCGAAACTGTAGATTTTTATGGCACCGGAATGATAGACCTCCTCAACAATGTAAGGACCTTCCCTTTTAGAGAGGAGTTTGCCTGCAAAAAATCTTAAACGAGAGTTGTATAGCAAAACATAATCACCTACACTAAACTCATGCTTTTGTATCCTTTAATCATGCCATCTTTTAACTTTTTCTTTAAACAGTTTGGCATTCTCATTGGCCTGGGTTCTCCATTCATCAAGTGAGCTGTCGGGGGAAACGACACCTATGGGACCGCTGGGATCCCTTTTTGCTATGGTTGGCAGGCGCGGGGTTGTGCAAAGAGCGGGTCTAGAAGCCAGCACGAGCATCGTTTACTCAGGATCGGGCCGCAAGGATGTGTAATACTCTAGTCCTGCTTTGGTGTATATTTGAGTGTTCTTGAGCTCCTGAACGAGCTACGATGCGTGCTCGTCCAAAAGGTCCGAATCCTCTCTCAGTACGCCACGAGCCTCCGTTTATAGTCAAAAGGTGCTGCCACAGTGGCACACAGGAGGTGGAAAGGTAAACAGTGTACAAGCTTATCGCCTGTGATCACAGGACAAAGTGCATTAAATGCACTACTTAGGTGTCCACTTGCTTTATCGGGGGCGGTAATGTGGCCCATCCCGTCCGTCGCCACTCCGTCTCACCCCGACATGCGTCCAGGCCAACGAGGCATGCAACGCCATGTAGGCTAGCAGGCTGCTGAGTTTGCATGGTGGTAGGGTCTTCAGGAAGATCTGCATGCTGCCACGCTGGTGTCTGGCTAGTTGGATTAGTATCCACGTACTGCTACGTGGGTATCCACGTACTGCTACGTGAGTACTTGCTTCAGTTGGTGGGTTGGCCGCTGAGCTGGGGCAGCGATGGGGCGACAAGGTCTTGCCGTGGTCCCGCGTATATTCTCGGCAAGGGTCTTGCCGAGGTCTTGCGAGCGTCTTCGGCAAGGGGACTTGCCGGGGCCTCGTGGGCATCCTCGGCTGGCCTTGCTGGGGCCTCGTGGGCATCCTTGGCAAGGAGTCTTGCGATTGTCTTATCTTCTGGTCTTCATCTAGGATTTGTAGGCTCTTTGTCTTCACAAAGATTTGCATGCCACCATGGAGGTGCCTCCCGAGCCCCGGTTCCAAAGTGGTCGATGGTGTTGGAACCCTTGGGCTCGAGGATGGCGTCTCTTCTGGTGTCGAGCAAGTTGCCCCGGCAAGGGCCTTGACGGGGGAGTCCACCTCGTCCCTCTGCTCTTCATGTTTCTGGCTTGGCGTTGTTCTGGTTGTCTTGTGGCTCTGCTTCCTTCCTCTGCCCCGCTAGGTGTGGCCACATGCGCGGCTCCAACTTCCTGCGCACAAGTAAAGGGGTACAAAAGAGAGCCCCCGGGACTGGCCATACATAAGCTCAACATGTTGTTGGGCTAGGCCCAAAACAGTGCGCGGGCATGCGGGGCCGAGTTTTACTGCTGTAACTCCCTCGCCCATCGCACTTCCCCACGACCCGTGTTGAATGCGTGACGTGGCGGTCATGCATTACGTGGGGGTCATGCGTGGGGCTGTTGCTGCCCTCATGTGTCACATAATAGTAAATGGTAAAGAGGCGGCTCGCGCCTTCCCCATAAAAGGGAGGAAAACGCAAGGGTGCGGCTCATTTACCAAGTGGACTCGAGCCGCGACCTTAAAGGCGCCCGCGCCCCATTGTCATGGGGTGGAATGCAATCGCTTCAGTCGTCCTCTTGATTCCATTTTGCTTGCCACATGTACTTCATGCCTCTACGAGGGTAGGTGCTGGACGCGGAGGGCACATGCCATAATGTGGAAGCGGGAAAATTGGGCCGTCGCTGATTGGAGCAGCGGGTCGGTCCCGATTCCCCTCGCCTCTTGGTGGCTAGATTGGTCGAGCAGGGCGGCTGAGCCTCAGCCCCGCCCCTTTATAAGAAAGAGGGGAGAGGGGACGGCGTCCTTCGATCCTTCAGTGCTCATCTCCTCTGCCTCGACTCCTTCCTTCCCTTCATAATGGCGAGAGGGCATGCAGGTGCTTCGATGGCGGCAACGAGGGCCTCCGCTCGACAGCGCGCCCTTCCTTCCCAAGAGCTCATGGCGGCGGGGCCGGCCGCGGGAGGGAGAGGGAGGGGGCGAGGCCGAGGCCGTCGTGGTGCTCGGGGAGGAGGAGGACGGGGTGGCGCAACGGCTTCGCCTCCGCCTACGGCCCTTCCAATGGAGGGCCATGTCGGAGACCAGCCCCGCGTGTTTTACGTCAGGCTACATGGGCGAGTGCGCGGCCGTCTTTGTCTCCCCACTGTCGGTGTAAAAACCGGCGGATCTCGGGTAGGGGTCCCGAACTGTGCATCTAAGGCGGATGGTAACAGGAGGCGGGGGACACAATGTTTACCCAGGTTCGGGCCCTCTCGATGGCGGTAATACCCTACTTCCTACTTGATTGATCTTGATGATATGAGTATTACAAGAGTTGATCTACCATGAGATTGTAGAGGCTAAACCCTAAAAGCTAGCCTATGATTATGATTGTTGTTGTCCTACGAACTAAACCCTCCGGTTTATATAGACACCGGAGGGGGCTAGGGTTACACAGAGTCGGTTGCATGGGAGGAGATCTACATATCTGAATTGCCAAGCTTGCCTTCCACGCAAAGGAGAGTCCCACCAGGACATGGGACGAAGTCTTCAATTTGGTATCTTCATAGTCCAACAGTCCGGCCAAAGTATATAGTCCAGCAGTCCGAGGATCCCCTAATCTAGGACTCCCTCAGTAGCCCCTGAACCAGGCTTCAATGACGATGAGTCCGGCGCGTATATTGTCTTCGGCATTGCAAGGCAGGTTCCTCCTCCGAATACACCATAGAAGATTTCGAACACAAGGATAGTGTACGGCTCTGCAAAACAAATTCATTATACCGCCATAGAGAGTATAATATTTCCACAAATCTAATCTGCCGACAACTTTTTCATAACGTGACATCACGCCATGGCCTGGTCATTATTCGAACCGTTTTTCTCAACCAGCCTGCCACTACACGTGTCACGAGGCAGTTTTCTTGGCATGTCTTGTCGAAGCACAAATCATGTCCCCTTATCATAGTATTCTGATCAATACGGGTGTGGGTAACCCAATCGCGCCTGCTGGTATGACTGCTCGATTTTAGGCAAGTTCCGAACGGCCACGCGGAGGACGCTTGACATTCATCCTCTTTATTAAGGGGCCAATGTCAGGACCCCGACTCAATGCCACATCAATCTAGCATGTAACACCTCATATCACTTTGCGGCCTCACGCACGGTATTCCCACGGGTGTCGCCTTACCTTTGCCCGGGACCGTTTGCGCCTTTTGGCACACGTATATGACAGTGTCGCTAGCATCCATATGATAAGGAGCCCGGGCTGACATGGCTAGTCGTAAACCCAAAGTGGCACAAACTTACAGGGACAGGCATCCATGACCCAGCATCGAACGTGTCGGTCATCAGCGAGTGAATCCAGGCTGTAGCACTGGGCTAGCAGGACTCCGGTGAACCGGGCTGTAGCAGACTAACAGGACTCCGTTATTCATCGCGTGACATTTCCCCGTAGGGACAGACACAGGAACGAAGAAGGACACATGCCGGCCAGCCTAAGTGTTCCGAAGCAGCAGCAAGCTACCATGGCTCAGTGGAAACACTAGGAGACATTTCCCGGTAAGAGAGGCTACTAAGGATAAACAACTAGATAGCCAGATCCCACACATACCAAGCATTTCAATAACATACACACAATATGCTCGATATGTGCAAATACAACATGGCATCACAACATGACTCTACGACACAAGTAATTTATTCAATAGGCTCCGAGGAGCGAGATATTACAAACATGGGTCTCATGACCCAACACTCAGAGCATACAAGTCAAAGCACAAGCGGAAGCTATCATGTCTGGGTACAGACATCTATAAATGAAAAAGGCTGAGAAGCCTGACTATCTACCAGATCCTGCCGAGGGCACAAGATCGTAGCTAAGGTAACAAGCTAAACGTCGAAGTCCACGCGAAACTACTAGTGAGACTGAAGTCTCTCTGCAAAAACATAAAATAGGCAAACGTGAGTACAAATGTACCCAGCAAGACTTACATCAGAACTAACTACATATGCATCATTATCAACAAAGGGGATGGTGGGGTTTAACTGCAGCAAGCCAGCTTTGACTTGGTGGCTATCCTAAACTACGACTGCAATGTAACTCTTTTGAGGTGGCGCACACGAGTCCACATATTCACCATATCAATACACCACTATGGAACCGCTCCCGTCTCCCTACGAGAACGCCATCCATAGCACTCACGCTTATCTTGCGTATTTTAGAGTATCCACTTTCACTTGTCTATGAACTGATATAAGCAACCCAGAAGTCCTTTTCCGCGGACACGGCTATTCGAATAGATGATGTTAACCCTGCAGGGGTGTACTTCTTCACACACGCTCTCACCACTTACCGCCGTTTACACGACATGTACTCGGCAACCTTCAAGCGGAAGCCCAACGTGGGTGTCGGCCACGGCCTACCTAAACACTCGAGTCTCTAGTCCAGGTTTATCGCCTATTCGGGTTCCATCCATGAGGAGATCCGGCCGGAGTTTCGCTCACAGCCCCAAACGATGTGAACAGGGTTCCGTGACACCAAACGGGCGCCCGGTTTACCCGGCCACGTGCCTACCGCATCACAGCCCACCCCTACGGTCAGCGCTGCGCACGGCCTCCAACATACTACAAACACCAGAAACTACTTGCAACTCCTGGACAGAGGACAAGGGTGATCAAGAAGCCGAGAGGGTCCATTGGTTTCGGGCCCAATGCGTGGTACTAGCTGAATCATGGATCACAAACAAAGAACTCAGTTCCTGAGGACGGCTGCAATGAGACAACCCACCATGTACTCCTACATGGCCTCTCACCGCTACCTTTACCAAATCGTGTTCACACACTTAGCTCACACACAGTAGGACATGTTCACACGCCTCTGATTCATCCCCGATGAATCAGACCTGACTCAACTCTAAGCAGTAGCAGGCATGACAAACAAGCATGAATGAGTAGGCACATTAGGGCTCAAACAACTCCTACTCATGCTAGTGGGTTTCATCTATTTACTGTGGCAATGACAGGTCATGCAGAGGATAAAGGGGTTCAGCTACCGCAGCAAGTAACAAATATGTCGTTGTTGTCCTAATGCAGTAAAAGAGAGCAGGAGCGAGAGAGTGGGATTTTATCGGAATGAACAAGGGGGTTTTGCTTGCCTGGCACTTCTGAAGATAACATTGAGTCTTCATCAGTGTCAACGATCACATCATCGGTATCACGTCTATCGAGAGGGGACGAGTACCGGCAACACAGAAGGGAACACAATCAATGCAATGCGCAATATGATGCATGATCATGACATGGCAAAAATGAATGTGTTTTGAGCTAATGCATCTAGCAACAAGTTAAATGGAGTTGGTTTGAATCCTAGGTTCAAATTCAAACTCCATATGTGATTATTTAAATGCCATTCACTTCATTTGTCCTAAACAGTAGTTATAAGTTGTTCTAACATGCATGAAAATGGTACAGATGGATTCCTTGAATTTTTCTGATAATTTTTCATATATAAATTATTTAATTTGGAGTTACGGTTGAATTTCTATGAATTTTAGAAGTTTAGGGCATTTTCTGAAAATATTAAATCATTTAAGATTTATTTAAATTCCAGAAAGGAATTATTGCGTCAGCATGACGTTGGCATGACGTCAGCAGGTCAACGGGCACCGTCCAGGTCAAACTGACCTGTGGGCCCTGCATGTCAGTGTCTGGACTAACTAAACTAATTAAAATTAACCCTAACTAACTTGGTTAGCCGGGCGGGGCCCGCATGTCAGTGTAATTAGTCTAACTAATTTTTTAGTTAACACTAATCCTAACCTAATTAACAGGCCGTCCCCACCTGTCATGGACACAGGGGAGGGTCCCACCGTGGTCAACATGGGTGAAACCCACCGGCGGCTTGACGTCGGCGAGGCCAGCCGCGGTGGCGAGCCTCGGGTTTTGCCCACAGGGCTCGATTTGGCGCGCGGAGCACAGCTTCGGGATGCGGACGCTCGTCCGCATCCAACTGTGGTGGTGGCGCGGCCGGGAAGTGGCCGGAGTGGTGCCGGCGACGAGCTCGGCGGCGGCCGAAGCTCGGGTGCAAGTGGGGATGGGGCTGCGGGGCGCAAACAAGCGCGGCGAAGTGCCACGGAGGCTCTACGCGATGCGGGGAGCGCGTTGGGCGCATGCCCGGGACCAAATGGTCACCGGAGCATCACCGGCGACGAGTGCGGCGGCGGCGAAGGTTCGGCCATGGTGGAGACGGAGCTAGGGGACGAAATCAGGTGCGGGGAGTGAGGGGAAGAGAAGAGGAGCTCACGGGGGTTGCGACGGTGGCCTCGGGGAGCTCGGGGAGGCATCGGAGGCGGCGAATCGACGGCGACCATCGGCGGCGGTCGAGGACGAAGACGATGGCGTGGAGGCGAAGTAGAGCTTCCCGAAGGGCTTGGCTCGGTGGGGAGGAAGAGGGGGTCGGGGCGGAGCTCGAGGGCGTGTCGGAGAGGCTTCGGAATGGCTGCGGCCGCGGTAGCGGCGTCGGCGGCGACGAGCTCCGCTCGGTCGCGGGAGGGAGAGGGAGCAGAGGGGGATAGGGACGGAGGGAGAGACGCGGGAGAGTGAGGGAGGGTCGAGGGAGCCGCGTGGCGTCTCCAGGGAGTAGCGGAGGCAAGCAGGGAGGCAGGAGGTGGCCTGGGCGTGTGCCCGCGCGCTCCGGCCACGCGCCTGCGCCTACTGGCGCGAGGAGGAAGGCGACAGGGGAGGGAGGCGGCGGTGGGCTGGGCCAGCGGGAGGAGCTGGGCCGGCTGGGCTGGACAGGTAAGCGGCGCCGGGTAAGTTCTGTTCTGTTACATATTTTTCTTCTGTTTTGTTTTTATTTAATTTATTTTGCCACTGTTTTGAATTTAAAATAATTCAAACAACGCCAAAAACTCCTCTGAATATTTTATATTGCTAGATGGACTTTTCCAAAAGCTTATAAAATATTTCAGGGGTATTTGAAATTATATTCTAATTATATGAATATAACTCAAATTCAAATAGCTAATGAATTAAATCCAAAGTCCCAAAAATAATTCCTTAAAAATGTTCAATATTTTGGTTGGGACCAGAACCCTTACCAAAAATTATCAAACATTTAAGAAGGGCATTTTGGAGCAATGAATGAGATTTTTAGGGTTTTTGCCCTTCTTTTATTTAAGTTTTTGAGGCTTCCAAATTCCTCAGTTCAAATTTCATTTGATTTAAAACATGAAGCTCACATGAGGTCTAGCCTAATGCATAACAGGACCAGGGATGTGACAGCCAAGGCCTATCCTTTTCTTCTCGCGCTCGATCCTTCAATCATGTCCGGATCCAACCTTCAAGGCCGGTGGATGGCCTCTTCTATCACAGAGGACGACATCAAGAAGCTAAGAGAGGCCAGGTATCTGACCGCCGAAATCTCGCACAGGCTGCCCGCTCAAGGGAAGGTCATCCCCACTCCCGAACCCAATGAGAGTGTCTTATTTGTTTCCCACTTCTTCCGAGGGCTAGGCTTCAGTCTTGATCCCTTTGTTAGAGGGCTTGTGTTCTATTACGGGCTCGACTTCCATGATCTAGCTCCAGATTCCATCCTTCACATCTCGTCGTTTATCATCGTGTGTGAGACCTTCCTCCGCATCACCCCGCACTTCGGCTTATGGCTTAAGACCTTCAATGTGAAGCCGGAGATGATCGATGGGCGACACGCAGAATGCGGAAGCGCCATAATAAGCAAAGGCGTCGATGCTCCATGGCCAAAGGTTTCCCTCCCGGAGATGTCCGACTTATGGCAGCGGGAGTGGTTTTACATCACAGCTCCCCGAAGTACTAAGTGGGTACACTACAAGAAATATGTCAACTTGTGACCTTCTGTTAGTGACCCTGGAA
The DNA here is from genome assembly GCF_002162155.2 of Triticum dicoccoides. Classification (NCBI taxonomy): domain Eukaryota; kingdom Viridiplantae; phylum Streptophyta; class Magnoliopsida; order Poales; family Poaceae; genus Triticum; species Triticum dicoccoides. The sequence continues at coordinate 200,092,394 of NC_041380.1, forward strand.
GAATTGGTCATAGATCTATGACCATTTCAGACCAATTGGTCAAAAGTTGTTCAGGGGCTCCAAAACCTAAACTATAACGACCATTTTGGTCAGAAAGGTCGTAATTTCCTTACACGAAATGGTCATAAAGCAGATAGCACTGGTTTATTGCCTTATTTCTCGCTTATCATGACCAATATAGATGGTCATAACCTTGTAAATTGTGGTGGGTTGCTATGACTAGGCGCCACCTCATCAGTTTTGCCTATGTGTCATGTCCATGTGGCAGTTTTTGCCCTAGGTTGTGAAGCAACCTATATTTCTATCATTCCCAAAATTCCTAAAAAAATATCATAAATTCTTTGGGTCATATCTTCATCAAATATGTAAAAATCCTTCCTTACGTAGTTCAAAACTAATTCAACAATATTCATTTTCCTATTATGTTCACGACAGCACTTTATGAAAGAAGTGCTATTTATATATTCTTGACTGCCCTCGGAATTTTTGGGCACTCTTTCCTATCCAAATCATTACCGCATGACAAAATTCAGCTCCACTTGCCTAGCAAATCTTCCTCGGCAAATTTCCAAAGTTTTTGTCCACCTAGAAGCATTGTGAAGGAAGTACCTTTTTTATATATCGAAATGACATGAAATTTATACAGTTCCTTCATATGCCCAAATTATCACCCTCCTCCAAATTGCAGCTCAGTCAAATCATCTATGTGAGCCCAGGTTCAATTTATATTTTATGGCCAAATTGGCACGTTGCAAAGCAAGTGTTATCTAGGCCCCTCCTATTACCCTCAAACTTTTCGGGCACTCTTCCATACCCAAATCATTGCCACATGATAATATTCAGCTCAATTTTCCTAGTAAATCTTTCTCAGGAAATTTTCAAAGTTTCTACCTCGATAGAAGCTTTGTGAAGTAAGTACTAGCTAGGCTTACCCAAATGATCTGCAAATTTACCAGCGCATGACCATACCTATGTAACTTACCTACACCAATTTTTAGCTCATTTCATTCATCCAGTCTCTCTCACTACTTTTCCCAAGTTTCTGTCCATAGAAGAGAATTGTGAAGGAAGTACCACTTTGGCATTTCCAAATAGTATCCATTTTCTACAGTGGTTTCCTATGCCCAAATAACCATCCTCCACCTAATGCCATCTCAATCCGTTCATTATTTTGAGCCGAGCTTCAACATTCGTAGTTATGTCCAGTGTGGTAGTTCTCAAAGAAAGTACCACCTAGGCTCCTCCTTTTGAGCTGAAAATTTGTGAAGACGGTCTTCTTAGTAACTGATCATCCTCAGCCAAAAATCACGCCCATTAGCCATGTACATTTCTCGTACCGCTAATCAAACACTTGGCTGTTAATTCATGTTTGAGCATCAATCGGTCTCCTCGTGAGAATCTTATGTTGTAATTTTCTTCCTAGCACCAACCTGGGGAGTGCCCAACCCACTAGACATGCCTAGGCCGCCCAGAACGCATGGCAACGCCACGGTCACGCGGTGACCACGCGGCGGGCATGCGAGTTTATGCGCTCTAGAGTTGGGGCCCTCGGCCACTGCCCAAACCTATACGTATCACCACCAAACCATGTACTTATGATTAAATAGGTCCTTATGTAACTAGAAATGATTTTTGGAAAAAATAAATATCAAACTATGAGGCAGCTGCAGTTCAAATTTGACCCGCTTCCTACTGAATCGGTGGAAATTTGTCTTTTTCACGAGACGTGGATCAAAAAAATTTACACCCAACCATTTTGTCAATTGTGCATTAAATATGGCCTAGTATTTTATAAAAATGATTTGGTCCAATTTTGCAACAATTATTTGGTAGTTCCTTCACAAAAAAAACCTCCTTTTGGGCACTCGAAAAATGGAAAATGGTTTTTTCGTCCAACGAAAATGAAAACTTCCTTAGGCAACATTGTTTGCCATTCCAATATGCACCCTTGTGCACAATATGAGATCATTTTAACAAACTATGCCATGAATGTGGCCATAAGATTGATCATTTGGCTTGAAAGCCATTGACCTTCACACATGATAGCTCATTTCTGAGAACACTTTTTAAAATAATCATCGTATTACAAGTTTATTATTTTTCTCGGAAGCTTAATCACATATAATGAGACAATGCGAAGGTTTTCCAATTTTTTGATTTTTTTTTGAATTTTTTATGCCCGTTCCAAAATGTGGTCAAAACGGCGGGCTTGACCGTTCCTAGGTAGCGGTTGAATCTTGGAATTTTTTTTGTTGTTTCTCTGATTAAATAGATACTTATGTACCTATAAATGATATTTGGAAAAAATAAAGAGCAAACTACGAGGTAGCTACAGTTCAAATTTGACCCGCTTCCAACTGAATCAGCGGGAATTTGTCTTTTTCACCAGAGGTGGCTAAAAACTTTTTACCACCAACCATTTTGTTAATTGTGAATTAAATATGGCCTAGTATTTTAGAAAAATGATTTGGTCCAATTTTCCAACAAATATTTGGGAGATCCTTCACAAAAAACTCATTTCGGGCACTCGGAAAATGGAAAATGAATTTTCCGTGCAAAGAAAATGAAAACTCCCTTAGGCAACATTGTTTGGAATCCAAGATGCACCCTTGTGCACAATATGAGATCATTTGAACAAACTATGCCATGAATGTGGCCATAAGATTGATCATTTGGCTTAAAAGCCATGAATCTTCACACTTGATAGCTCATTTCTGAGAACACTTTTTTAAAATAATTACTGTATTAAAAGTTTATTATTTTCCCTGTAAACTTGGTCACATATAATGACACAATGCAAAGGTTTTCCAATTTTTTTCATTTTTTTGAATTTTTTATGCCCGTTTCAAAATGCGGTCAAAACGGCGGGCTTGACCGTTCCTAGCTAGTGGTTGAATCTTGGAATTTTTTTGGTGTTTCTCTGATTAAATAGATACTTATGTACCTAGAAATGATTTTTGGAAAAAATAAAGAGCAAGCTATGAGGCAGCTGCAATTTAAATTTGACCCGCTTCCAACTGAATCAGCGGGAATTTGTCTTTTTCACCAGAAGTGGATCAAATATTTTGACACCCAACCATTTGGTCAATTGTTCATTAAATATGGCCTAGTTTTTTGTAAAAATTATTTGGTACAATTTTGCAACAAATATTTGGTAGGTCCTTCACAAAATAAACTCATTTCGGGCACTCGAAAAATGGAAAATGAATTTTCCGTGCAAAGAAAATGAAAACTCCCTTAGGCAACATTGTTTGCCATTCCAATATGCACCCATGTGCACAATATGAGATCATTTGAACAAACTATGCCATGAATTTGGCCATAAGATTGATCATCTGACTTGAAAGGCATTGATCTCCACACATGATAGCTCGTTTCTGAGAACACTTTTTTTTTAAATAATTGCCGTATTACAACTTTATTATTTTTGCTTGTAACTTGGCCACATATAACGACACAATGCGAAGGTTTTCCAATTTTTTGATTTTTTTTTTGAATTTTTTATGCCCGTTTCAAAATGCGGTCGAAACGGCAGGCTTGACCGTTCTTAGCTAGTGGTTGAATCTTGGAAAACTTTTGATGTTTCTCTAATTAAATAGATACTTATTTACCTAGAAATGATTTTTGAAAAAAATAAAGAGCAAACTATGAGGCAGATGTAGTTCAAACTTCACCCGCTTCCAACTGAATCGGCGGAAATTTGTCTTTTTCACGAGTGGTGGATCAAAACTTTTGACACCCAACTTTTTGGTATATTGTGCATTAAACATTGCCTAATATTTTAGAAAAATGATTTGGTCCAACTTTGCAATAGATGGATGGTAGGTCCTTCACAAAAAAACCATTTCAGGCACTCGAAAAATAGAAAACGGGTATTTTTTGGAATGAAAATGAAAACTCCCCAGATCAACATTGTTTATCATCACAAGATACACACATGTGCACAATATTATTTCATTTTAACAAACTATAAGTGGTTAATATGTTGAATGTTTGCCCTAAATAAGAGGATAAAAACTGTAAGAGAAACATAGGCTGAATTCTGATTGGTGGAATCCGTTGTGGCATGGATCGATGACGTGGCAAACATTCGTCCATCCATCCATCCATACATCAATCCATCCGTCGATCCAATCCAGTGCAGCCTCTCTCTCACACCTCGTGAACCCTAGCTGATCCAGATCCCTCCCCGCCCCCACTCCTCTCCACGATCCAGATCCCTCCGCCGCCGCCCCGTCCTCCCCTTCCTTCCACCGCCCACCTCTCCCCTCGCCTCCGCCACCCACCTCTCCCCTCGCCACCGGTCTGCACCCTCCCCTCCCCTCCCC
>NC_041380.1:200097228-200117564 GCF_002162155.2 Triticum dicoccoides
CAGCACCACCGCCACCAACCGCCCCCGTCTCCCTCACCTCGCCACCGGCCCCCACCTTCTCTTCCCCGCCCTTCCACTCCCTCGCGTCGCAGCGACAGTTCCACTCCCTCGCCATGGGTAAATTGATCATCGAATTACTGCTGCTTTGTCTCCTGATCTGAGTGATGATTGTTTTTTGGTGATCAATTTTACTCTTTCTGTGTGGTCTGGAGGATCGGGAGGCTCATCGCCAGGGTCGGCCTCCAGAGCGACGATGTCGAGCTCGTCGCCGTCAACGACCCCTTCATCACCACCGAGTACATGGTATGCCCCTCGATCTGCGGTTTTCACCCGCTCCGATAGCCAGATCTGGTGGTCTGAAAGGTTTTATAGTGGTTTTACCTATGATTTATTCTGTTAGCATACCTGATGCTTGTGTTGTTCTGCCAGCGTTCTATGAGGTATAAGAGTTCGCCTGATTTTGGAGTGGTCTCTAACTTGTTAAGAGTTCAAGACTAATTTTGCTAGTAGTATTAGCCGGCTTGGAATTGATGGTGTTAGATAGCACTCCAGTGTTACCTAACTTTGAAATAGGTAGATGTCGGCTTGGATTGATTTCGTCCTTGCCTGCTGGACGAACTGAGATGTTCTGCAGCCAGCTGCATTTGGTGGTGAAGTGCACACACTGAAGATACTGAATTCAATGCTTGTTAACTGAATATAGCCTCTTGTTCTGCAACCTTCTGACTAACTCACACTGTTAGGATTGATATGGCTGGCGTGGAGTTCCCGGGCTTACAAAAATAGAGTTCAGTGGTGAACTACCAATGGAAATTTCAGTAGTAAAAGCTAGGACTTTAAATTTCAAATTTCCATAGTACATCGGTAGGAACTTGGGTTCTGTATGTTTAGATAGCTATTATGCAAATGTGCACCCTTATTTCAAGTATTTCCGGACATAGGGAGTGGGTGTTGGTGGCGCCTCGTCCCAGCTGATGCAACTCTCTTTTTGAGTCGCTCGACTCGTATATATCGACTAGTCCATCCACGGCTCTACTCGTAACTTCTATTTCTAGGAGCCTGTATATGTATGGTCCTGATTAATGTCACTCCAATTAAGGAAGCCTTATAGTACATATGTTTGCACTGAACAAGTGTATTTATGGTTCAGAATGGAAAACAATCAAACAAGTTATTGTTTTCCTCCTTAGCATGCATCTAGTCTTTGGGGAATATTTGTTCTGAAGTCATTACTGCACTATATTTAGCTATGCCATCCCAATGCTTGAGTCCTGATAACATCCAAGAACAGTATCCGGGACTGGCTTGCATTTATGCTTCTTAAAATGGAAAACTGTGCTACTTAACTTTTTACCTGATGTGACTAGCTTCCTACTTATCAGTTTTTGCCTTGTTAATAACTAGAAAACCTTTATGCTAGTATATAGTAGGATTATTAATTAGCTCTTGTTAGTTGGTATTGTTGTTGTACAAGCGGGGCCCTCTCTCCTAGAGATATAATTCTGGGTGGAGGTTCATCATAGTTTTAGTGCAAATATTTGCATCAGATGGATGCATGGAGTGTTCCTTTCTTCCTTATAAAGCTAGCCTACTATATTGAAATTGACACACTTTTGCATGCATGATGATGCAAATTGTAGGCACGCCGAGGCTGCTGGCGGATGCTTCTTCAGGGGTAAAGAAGGAATCTTCAAGAAGAAGGTGCCCAAAGCTGATGCCGCGGCAAGTGACTGATGTTTACATGTTGGGTCACGATGAAAATCATTTGTTGTTGCAGAAAGTTATAGGTAAGCAGCCAACTTGTTTGTGCCATCCACTTTATAGCTGGACTGTCCGTTTAATTTATAAATGGTTACATGTTGTTGCTGCTGTAGGAGCAACATTCCTGATGGCGACGGGTATGTGATGAAGTTCATAAACGTATGATAAGAACTGAGGACTCAGAGAACTTCAAGGACAAGATCAACGAGGTGACCGGTGTTATGGCGGCTGTGTATGGTGGTGACCCCAGCCGCAGGACTCCCCAGGCCATCTGCATCTGCCCTACCAGGGAGATTGGGCAGCAGGTCCCTCTCTCATCTCATCTAGTTACTGAATACTCCTCTGACTGCTATTTTTCACCTGTAATCTGATTATTAATGTACCCAAATGTTAATTGGACCTCCTCTCTAGTATAGGACAAGTCAGTGAATGCTAGTATGTGTTTTACTAAATTCATCAGATAGTTAACTCACTGTGAGATGTCCACTCTTGTTTTGTTAATTCATCACATAGCAGGAAATTCTGCCCTGCTTTGTTGAACTGTTTCTGACCATGTTTGCCCGCATTGTGTGTTCTGTGCAGGTGTTGATGCAGGCAGATATGTTCCTGACCAAGCTGACCAGCATGTGCAAGAGGAGCATGGAGAAGGGCTCTATGTGGGTCACCATGAAGCGATGTGAGAGACCCCCTACCCTTACAGCTGGTTCGTGTGGTGTGGGTTGTAGATTTGATGGGTTGAACAACTCTGATGTGACGAGTTGTTCGATGTGGGCAGTGTCGATGAAGTGTCAGGCTAGGTTGAAGAAGATGGCGAGTAAGGGGGAGCCTGTTGAGTACCGGTGCCTGGTCTGCGCCACCGATGGCAAGAGGAACATCTCCACCTCGGTATTATTCACTTTCTCTCTCCTGCTAGTTCGGCATTATGTCTGCTGGATGTGTTTTTCCTTAATTCTGTGCCTGATGGTAATCAGGTTGCCGTTATTTAGCCCCCCTGTGTGCTATGATTTGAATTATAGATCAAACATTTGCATATTTCCTTTGTGTATCTGCTGTATGAACTGAAACAACTCCAGTTTGCACACATGCTAAATAGAATTTTTGTTGGTTGTTACTTCCAATTGAGAACTGTTTGTTGGTGTTGAGAAATCGATAGGTAGGTTGGTAAATATAATGGAAGAACTTATATTAGATTTTCGTTGGTTTCAGAATGTCTGTTTCATGGTATTTTCTGATAATGTAAGAACTTATATTAATCTGCTGGTTGTTGGTTTCTATGTACTCCCTCCTTAATTCAAAGCCGAGACACTTATTTTTGATTGGAGGGAGCACATGCTTGTAATAGCCTTGAACTAGTAAGAACATTTTAGTCACTCCATGCTAGTTAGTGTTAGTCACTCCATGAACACATACTGGTTAGTGTTAGTCATACTATTTATGTACATCTCATTTGCTGTCAATTCTTGCTTATAAGTTATTGGATCCCTCATTGGCTACTGTTTGATGTTCTGTATAGATTCTTATTCTTATATGTTCATTCTTGTTTTTTGCACAGGTGAAGTGCAAATCCAAGTTCGAAGCTGTGAAGCATATCAACAAAGACTAGCATATTATGTGTTGTAAACGTAGGCAGTAGTAGGCTTATCTGGGCTGTAGTATATTGTAATGTTTGTAATAGACTAATGCCGTGTTGTTTTGGACGAATTTCATTTTCTATTTGGATTGTTTGAAATAATGATTGTGTATTGAATACCTGTCAAATGGAAACCTGACAAGGGGGTCCAAGTTATAATAGTTGTTTGACAGATTTTGAAATTTTTGATGTGTGGGATCAATTTTGTGATAAGCATGACAAGTGGGACCAATGTGATTGGTGGGACCAGTGGCAAAAAAGGACGAAAATAAAATATCAATAGACTATAAAAGGCTGCATCTTAGAAAAAAAAGGCCGAATTAATGGCCCAAGCCCATGTAGCTAGCAAAAATTAACAAGAAAAAAATACAGTAAAAAGGCCGAATTGTTGGGCTAGGTCCATGTAGAAAATCGAATTGGACCGGGCTGAATCTTGTGCCACATCAGATTGCCACACTGGATGCCTACGTGGCCTGGGGAGGTTGCTAGTGACCAAAACACCATAGTAGACGTATTTTGGTCATAAACGTCTTCGACCATTCCAGAAGAAAGGTCGCTATAGTCAGTTTATGACGGCCAGCTTTTGACCTTATGTTTTTGGTCACAAAAAGGTCACAAATGGAAATTTGTGACCATTCAGTGACCAATAGTGGTGGTCACAAGTTGACATATTTCTTGTAGTGGTAGTTGCCCCTGCCTCACGTTCGGGGCCCCCGCCACAACTGGCGTCATGGGTCAACAAGGGGCTGGACTGGGGGCCAGTTAATGACATGCCGACATTGCAGAGTCGCATCCGAGATCTACTCAAGGGAGATGTTAGCCTTGTCAAGGTAATGCAAGTCATGCTAGTTCGTCGGGTCCTGCCATGTCAACATTGGCCTCTCCGTATGTGGGAATTCAACCCGGAAGGACCATGAACTATTCAGCAATTCCTCGGCGTGACCCTCGAAGGGATGTATGGATTGCTCTTCAGATCACGAATAAAGTGTCCGGACACCACCAAGGATGTGGGTCTAAACTGCAAATGTCCAGATACACATGTAAGTAATTCTGCGGCAGAACATGACGTCTTTTTGTTTGTCATAACATCATTCTGAAATTTTTTCTCTTGGACAGGACTGGATAAGAAAGGCGAAGATGATCAGGTGTTCGGCCCCCCTTCCCAAAGGCTCATCGGATCCTGTACTAGCCAGGATGCTTGAGCTCGCACCTTATCAAGTGCCATCAGGGGAAGATAAAGGGAGGAATAAAGAAGCCGAAAGCGGGCCTCACGCATTACTCATCCAAACCAGGGGAATTAGTGTCTCCATGAAGGAGGATAACCAGGGAGAAGAATCTAAAATTCCCTCTCCCCAAGGAAAGAGGAGGACCGTCTCTGAAGACTTGGAAAAGAGGGTTTCCAAATGAGGGAAGAAACCTTCGCCAGGGGGCCCTGCCCCGGAGGGCATCCTTACCGCACAGTGCCCGCAAGGGGATCAGCCCTCCACCGAGCTGTAAGTGAACCAAAGTACTTTTGGTAAATATATCCTGCTTCCTCTCCGAGGACAATAACCGAGACGTATGTCTTGTAGTTCATATCGTAGCCCTTCTCAACAGATTTCGTCTTCGGGGGATCTTCTTCCGGAGATGATGGAGAGTGAAACACCTCCCCCTGTCTCCCCGCCTCGTGAGACGGACGACCCTGAGGTGTCGTCACGGAGGATTTCTCCTGATCCGCCAAGGCAGGAAGGTAACCCTTCGGCCACCCGAAGTCCGGGGTATTCGGCTCCTAAAGGGAGCAACAGAAAGAGTCCGAGTCAGTCCGATGCACGACCGGATGCACTGATGGGTCTTCTGGAGCAAGCGGCTATCTCAGAGGCCCATCGTACTTTAATGGGTATGGTGGTTGAAAGGATTTCATTCGCCGAAAGTGGGTTGCATGAAGCTTTTATGAGCCTGCTAAAAGGTTTTGAGGTACGCAAAGTAACATATTTTTTGACCGTACCGCACACGCTAGGTGTGCCCTATATAGATAATAGCCCCCGAGACTCTGGTTGCTATCCAGAGGCAGCAAATAGAGGATCATAGTCCCAGGTAATGATCATGCTGCTCACATGTGTAGGCGGCTGAGGGGCCGGTGGCTGGCCGGACTGGTGAGTTTGCCGAACTGAGCCGGCAACTTGATACGACAGATGCCGACATCATGCTTGTGAACAAGTGGTTTAACGAGGCACATGGTATGTATTCTCCGGTGGTCAACAGATATTAAGAGGAGCATGATGCTGGTATCTATAACATGCTGTGACTGCAGATGGAGCTACCATCGTGGAGACCCTTCGGGCGGAGATTGCCCGAGCCGAGGAACAAGCCAAGAGAAGTGATGCGGCCGCCCTAAAGGCGGCCGAAGAGTTAAGAGCTGAACGGGCTGCTCATCACTAGAGCGAAGATAAAATAGCCAAGATGGCCGTTGAGCTGAAGGATGCCGCCGGCCGGTATGAGCTTCTTGAAAAGGAAAGCCAAGCGAAAGCGGTGGACCTGAAGAAATCCATGGTTGCAGCCAAGGAAACCCGCTCTAAAATCAAAGCAGCGAATGAGGAGCTTCGTCAAGACGAAGATATCACGGCTGGGAAGCCCTTTTTGTTGCGAACGAAGTTTGGAGATCCGAAGAATGCCCCTCTAGATCAATTATGGAGTTCTGCAGACACGTACTTGGACTTGGTAATGAGTGCTGCTAATGCGACTGAGTTTTTCAAAGATGAAAAAGATCACGAAGTGGAAAAGTTGTTCTGTTCGCAGTTCAGTGCTCCAACGCGTCCGCTGCTGTTAAATGAGCAAATGGCCAAGTGGGATGAGCTCCATAGGTTGTCCGGGCTTGCCATGAGGTATGTCGTGGATCTTCTTTGGCCGGAAGGACCAAGGCCGAATAGTTATTTTAATTTAGTGCAACGATTCCTTGGTGCTGTGCCGCATATCGACGCTGTAAAGAGGTCGGCATGCATAGAGGGTGCGCGGATGGCTCTTGCCCGTGTTAAGACATCCTGGGCAGAGATGGATGCCACCGCTATTGCACTATTTTGAAGAAGTCCTAGAAGGCGCTCGTTTAATAGAGGCTCAGTACTCGAAGAGTATCATGTTCGAGTGACATGTATCCCAATTGTAAAAACAATGCTATTTGGATTATAAAGGTTGTGTTTATACTTTTGCCTGAAAGTATTATGATACCTCTTATGCGGCCGTTTATGTATGGATATAACCTGAAAGTTTGCAGTCGTCGGCTTCAGCCCCCACGCATATAATGCGAGGGTGTTCGGAAAAGCGCGTATTCACAATTGATCCAACGTCTTGGTCCATTAAGGAGGTGATAGCGCGGTGAACAAGGCAATCAGACTATATTTCTTTAACACTTTCAGTTAGCCATAGGAGTTTGACAGTGGGGCTACTATATAGCACCTGGTACTTCTGCGCCTATCCGAATACGGTGCGCGTACATACATGACCGAGAAACCGGTCCTTCGTTAATGCGGAGGAATCGCGAAGATTCCGCTGAGTCCTCGAGTGGTTGACCAGTCTCACGCTTTATCATGACAGTCAGTTTTCGGCTTTCTCTACTGAGGTGCTCATGCAGGTGAACCAGGGCACAATTGCAGTAGATCTCCCGGTGCCACCTTAGCCGATAGAGTGGAACGTAAGGTAGCAAAACATGGGAGCCGGGCAAACCAAACTATTCACCAAAGACATGATTTGGAGCTGATGCATATAAATCCAAACTCGCGACATCGAACACTCCCTCAGGTATTCGGTCTTTACAACATATACTAGGCTGAGTAACGCCCTCGATAATAAGCCCTGAATTTCTAGGTACGTGCATTAGTCGGACGTGATGAAATGTCAATAATGGCAGCATCCCTCTTGGTTATGTTGAGTATCCGGAGGGTGTGAAGCAACAAGAGACGGTAAAAAAGGTTTACACGGTGTCTTAATCTAAAAAGAAACCTTTGAACAGGGCCCTACTGCACATCTGCGCCTGTATCTCCGGTGTGCCGTATCCTGGAAGGGTGTAGCACGATGATCATCTGTAAGAGAGAAAAGCCTAGCTGAAAGTTTTCGTGAGAAAAATTGGTTATTCTTAATAAACCATTAAAATTTAATCCAAATAAGGTCAACCCAAACTGTAGTCCTTTTTACATGTGGGAAGCCCCTAGCACAACCTATGGGGGTATATCCATCGACCCAGTCTTAGGTTTATCTGAGATGTTATAGCTAGTGGTGCGCCGGACTCGTCTAGCCATGTTCGCGGTCTTGACGACCGATCATTTATTCTGGTTGGAGAGGTCGTTTGGTGTTCGGCTGCAAAAGCCGCCACACATTCTTCCGCACGTAAGGAACGCTCTGTGTGTCCACTAACTATGATGATGCCACGTGGACCGGGCATCCTAAGCTTAAGATAAACGTAATGTGGTATTGCATTTAAACGAGCGAAGGCCCCTCTTCCGAGTAGTGCTTGATAGCCGCTTCGGAATGGAGCGATGTTGAAGGTTATATTTTCACTTCAGAAGTTGTCGGGAGAACCGAATGCAACATGTAGTACTAGCGAGCCCGTGCAGCGGGCCTCTTGGCCTGGTATTACTCCTTTAAAGGTAGAATTGCTTTGGCTGATTCCTGTCGGGTCTATCCCCATTTTGTGCACTGTGTCCTGATATATCAAATTAAGACTACTGCCGCCGTCCATAAGGACTCGGGTGAGATGGTATCCGTCAATTATTGGGTCTAGTACCAAGGCAGCCGATCCTCCGTGCCGAATACTAGTTGGGTGATGCCTACGATCAAAAGTGATCGGGCAGGCCGACCAGGGGTTGTACTTGGGGGTGACGGGCTTCACGGCGCATACGTCTCGGAGTGCGCGTTTGCTCCTCCTCTTCGTTACATGAATCATGTTCACTATTTTGACCTCTGGTGGCAATTTTTTCTGTCCCCTAGTGTTTTGCTGGCGAGGCTAATCCTCGTCTTCACTTGGTGTCTCCCTCCCCTTGTGTTCGGCGTTTAGCTTGTCGGCCTGCTTGAAGACCCAGCATTCTCTGTTGGTGTGATTTGCCGGTTTGTCGGATGTGAAATGAATCTGACATAATCTGTGTAGAATCTTGTTTAGGCTGGACGGTCCATCTCTGCTGCCTTTGAATGGCTTTTTCCGTTGACTGGGTCAAGAGCCCCTGAATCCGGCATTTACAGCCGTGTTTTCTGGGACGTCTTCATTGTTTCGACGCTTGCTTTTATTGCGTCGTGGTTTTGCATTGCCATCCCTGACTTCGGATGTGCGTGGGTCGCTGGTGCCGCTACGGGCCAGCGAACTATCTTTACCCGTGCAAAAGCGGGTCATAAGGCTTGTTAGGGCTGCCATTGAACTCGGTTTTTCCTAGACGAGGTGTCTGGCGAGCCATTTGTCCCGGACACTATGTTTGAAAGCCGCTAAGGCTTCGGCGTCTGGGTAGTCGACAATTTGATTCTTCTTAGTGAGGAATCTCACTACTAGGAAAAGGCCTACTAGTGGTGCACCTATTCTGCCTACTAATGGCGCACTACAGGTGCGCCACTAGCATCACGCCATTAGTATTTTTTACTAATGGCGCACCTGTGGTGCGCCATTAGTATCCCACAGGTGCACCATTAGTATCTGGTATACTAATGGCTTACCACATAGAAGTGCGCCATTAGTAACAACTTTTTAAAAAAAATCATTTTTTTCTTAATCTCAGGTCGCTATGGCTTAATCTTGGGTCTATATGCTTAATCTCAAGTCAAATCACACTCTGTGATCAAACTTCCCAAAAGGTCAGCCATCCTCACACTACTCCAGCCCAAGCACGCTTAACTTCATAGTTCTCTCCAACCCCAGCACCAACTCACTTCACAGGCACTTGTTGATATATCTATCATATCAATCCTATTAAACCTTGTTGATATCTAGGACTTTGTTCATGTTCATGAGTATGATGAAATTTTGAAAAAACATTTCAAACTTCCCGGTCATATTACGTATCATATTTTTTTCTGTTACTAGGACTTTGTTCATGTCCCGCTTAACATCATAATTTTTTTTGAAACCAATTTTTTTTCTGTTACTAGTGGCGCACCTAGCAAATGGTGTGCCACTAGTAAGTTTGGATTTTTTTCATTCCCCCCCTCTGGATCTTAAAAGCCATGTATCTTTCATTCTGTTCAATTTGTACGTAACTTTTCGAGTAGGTGATTTTTCATATAAAAAACTATTTAATCCGAGTTCGTATGCAAAAGTTATGCCCATTTTACTAAATTCCAGAGAAATTTTGCAAATAAAGTCGAAATTCATATTTGTAAATTTTCCCAACAACTAGAGCACATATCACATCGAAAACTTATTTTTTCTATTTTTTTGACATTTCCATCATTTTCTCTTTTTTTTTGAAAACTGAAAAGGCGGTCCACGGGAGGGGGGTGCATTTAGCACCAGGGTTACTAATGGCGCACCACACATCAGGTGCGCCATTAGTAACCCTGGTGCTAAATATATTACTAATGGTGCACCTGGTGTGTGGTGCTCCATTTGTTGTTTTAAAAAAAAATGTTAGTAATGGCGCATCAGTGGATGGTGAGCCATTACTAGTTTTAACTAGTAATGGCGCACTATCCACTGGTGCGCCATTACTAACAATTTTTTTTACTTTTTTTTCAAAACTACTAATGGCCCACCTATATCCATTAATGTCCATATCATCTATAGCCCTTTTCCTAGTAGTGTCTGTTCCAAAGCTTTCGGGCTGACTCTCCGGGCTATTGGATTATATGACTTAAATCGTCTGCATCCGGAGGTCGGACATTGGTCCCTTGAAAACTAGCCCTAAAAGCATCCTCAAGCTCTTCCCAACTTCCAATTGAGTTTTCGGGAAGGCTCTTCAGCCAGTGCCGAGCTGGTCCTTTCAACTTGAGGGGCAAGTATTTGATGGCATGGAGATCATCTCCGCGAGCCATGTGGATATGAAGGATAAAGTCCTCAATCCAGACCCCAGGGTTTGTCGTTCCGTCGTATGCCTCTATGTTCACGGGTTTGAATCCTTCTAGAAATTCGTGATCCAGAACCTCATCGGTGAAGCATAGGGGGTGCGCGACACCCCTGTATTTGGATGTGCCATGGCATTCTAATGGCTGTAGTGTTCGGTTTTGATTCTATGCCGGAGCGCGCGTCCTAGATCCGTAGATGGACCTGGTCATACCGGCCTTTTGGTGCAAGTCCTCACGTAAATCGTATGCTGACTTATGAGCGACATCGTTAGCCGCCCTATTGCGGCCACGGGGTGGTCGATCTGGCTGATCGGCCATTTTAGTTTTCAGCTGTATAGGCTCTAAAGCCTCATCATCAAATTCAGGCAGCAGCCTGATCTTTGGATAACTCTTTGTGTGGCGGCTGCCACCATACTTTTCTTCAGTGCCGAGCACTTTGTTCCATCTACTGTTGAGTGTATTTTGCGCGGCCTTAAGCCTTTGCTTCTGCTTCTTCAGACTCCTCGCGGTGGCAATAAGCCTTATGTGGAGGTCCTCTTCCTCCAAGTGCCTTTCCGGCATGATGTGTGCATCGTTGTCCGGACTGTTCTCCTCTCCGGAGATAGCTTGATGAGCTTTACCCTCGGCGTCGTCGTGATGGGACAGCGGCTCCATACTATGTTCTACGTCCGCTGGTTCATCCTTCTCTGTCGCTGGGTCCATGTGGTCGTCGTTTGCTTTGGAGTCGACCAGGGTATTATTCTTTCTTGCGTTGTTATCGCGGTTTTTGCCGGGGCAGGATTTGGAGCGGCGCCTACGTCGTTGCTTTGGTTGCTTCTCGAGGGGATTATCCTTCGCTGCATCGTTCCGTTCCACGTCATTGTTTTCTTTGGTTGTATCCACCATGTATATATCGGGTGATGAAGTGGATGTCCAGCGCCCTATGGGCGGTGGTTCTTGTTCCTCTCCTACATCGTCGCCCATACCATTGATGTCTTCGGAGACGAAATCAAGCATGTCGGTTAAGTCGTCGACAGTGTCTATTAAGTGGGTGGTGGGTGGGGGACGAATTTCTTCGTCGTCCGCTTCCCACTCCAGCCGGATATAGTTTGGCCAACTACCTCCTGACAAGGAGAGAGACCTTAATGAATTTAGCACATAGCCCAAGGGCGAGTGCTGAAAGATATCCGCGGAGGAAAACTCCATGATCGGCGCCCAATCAAATTCGATAGGCACGGACGCAGGCGGTTCCGAGCCCATGGCCGGGGACGAATCCAAGGATCCGGCAACATAGGTCTCATAGGAGGTGAAGTCAGTATTCGGCTCTATCGCCGCTGAGTGTGCGGCCTCCGTGGCGGGGTCCATCCACCCGTCCTCGGACGGCGCGATCTGCTCCGGATCGAGGGCCGGAGTTGCCACAGGTGTGATCTCCCGAACACTGTCCGGCGGCAGAGCTAAGTCATGCTCGTCGTGGCTGTGCGGCGCCCCTAACATAGGCTCGAATCCGTCGAAGATCAAGTCTCCGCGGATGTCGGCAGTATAGTTTAAGTTTCCAAACCTGAACTGACGGCCAGGGGCGTAGCTCTCGATCTGCTCCAGATGGCCAAGCGAGTTGGCCCGCAGTGCGAAGCCGCCGAATACGAGGATCTGTTCGGGGAGAAAAACATCACCCTGGATCGCATCGTTGCCGATTATCGAAGGGGCCATCAAGCCTTATGGTGACGACACAGTGGAACTCTCAATGAAAGCACCAATCTCGGTGTCAAAACCGGCGGATCTCGTGTAGGGGGTCCCGAACTGTGCGTCTAAGGCAGATGGTAACAGGAGGCGGGGGACACAATGTCTACCCAGGTTCGGGCCCTCTCGATGGAGGTAATACCCTACTTCCTGCTTGATTGATCTTGATGATACGAGTATTACAAGAGTTGATCTACCACGAGATCGTAGAGGCTAAACCCTAGAAGCTAGCCTATGATTATGATTGTTGTTGTCTTACTGACTAAACCCTCCGGTTTATATAGACATCGGAGGGGGATAGGGTTACACAAAGTCGGTTGCAAGGGAGGAGATCTACATATCCAAATTTCCTAGATTGCCTTCCACGCAAAGGAGAGTCCCACCCAGACACGGGACGAAGTCTTCAATCTGGTATCTTCATAGTCCAACAGTCCGGCCAAAGTATATAGTCCGGCAGTCCGAGGACCCCCTATTCCAGGACTCCCTCACTCACTCCATTTGCTCGGGAGATGGAGCTTGATCCGCCTCAGGCTCTGAGGCTGCACAATAGGGGCTGCGGAAATGGCAGCATACAGGTCGACGTCGACTTCCCGGCCCCTCACGTTATGTATCTCTGTCATGGATGGAAGGCCTTCGCCCGTGCTCATAGCCTGTTGGAGGGGCTCGTCCTCCAGTTTAAATTGATGGAGGACGGCCTGCTCTCCATCAAGGTCCTTGGGCTCATGGGAACTCGCTTGAGGTGTTGTGCGGAGAGCTCCTCTGACGGCGAACCCTCCTCCTTGAGCAGGAGTGACGAGGAGGGCAACGACAACGACGATGAGGGTGTCCCGTAGCAAGACGTCGACTCTGACTCCGACTGACCATGCCGCCCCTTCCTCGGCCCCACGCCTTGCCGAGGGTCTTCCTCGTCAAGCTCTCCATCGGTGCGCTCCCTGCCGTTCTCTTTTTGCCTTCACCAACCGTAGTTGGGAGTAAAGGGGCAAGAACAGAGATCACGGGGAACCTATATTTTTCCTTAAATTGTAGGAACTTGCCAAATCTTAATTTCTATATAATGCAATCTCTCAAGCCCATGCTTGTATCCAGTAACCTTTGTACTTGCATCAGCATATTAATGAAAAAGTCAAGTCCTGCCGGTAACTCGTGCACATGTACGTTCTTGCGGAGGCGAAATGCCTTCTTAGTGTAAATAAACGAGTCCTTCCGGCAAGCCACCTTGTTGGCGCCCCTTGCGCCTGCCAGAGAATCACATCTACCGGGTTACAGACATAGGGCCCAGCCCCCCGTCCACCTCTTTTTTACAAGGGTCACCACGACCATTCTGACCGAAGAAGTGTTTGAGTCAGAAATGGGAGCCCCTGAGTCCTTAAAGACGAGTGGCGAGGTTTTCTAATGCACAAGTCACAGGTTACGAATACGAATGGGCAAGAGGTAAACTTTATCTGTTTGGTTTGCTGGGGATCGCCGTGCCGGGCGGTCTTCTTGACTTCTTGCCGGAGCCGGGTCCTTGGCGGGATCACGCATCTTTGCTATGTCTGGAAAGAAGTGAGGACAATAGCACGGAACCTCGGTGGTTCACTAACTTTTATTGCAGTCAAAAGGTAGTACAATTCCCTGGACAAGCATGCATATATGTACATACACAAACATGGAAATCGATAGGAAACTATACATACTAAGGGATTCCTCTTCCCTGACTGTGCACAGGGTCTGCGCCTGGCTCCGTACATAGGGTTACATGCTTCTGCGGCAAGGCTTGTATGAAACGGGAGTTTCTGAGGCTCCCGGCAACCGCTCCTTAGGGGTAAAACTTGTGAAGATGTTCAATGTTCCAGGAGTTGCTCACCGGAATGCCATCTTTGGTCTCTAGGTGTACTGCGCCAGGCCTTCCCACTTTGGCGTCAACTTGTTTGGATTCTTGGGGGACTGGATCCACCAAAGAACAAGGTCGCCTTCCTCAAGGCTTCGAGCGTGAACCTTGCGGCTATGATAGCGGCACAAGGCTTGGTCATATCGAGTGGCTCGCACAACAGCTCGCACAACTGCTCTTGCTCAAGCTCATGATAAGCGAGCACTCAAGGTGACCTGTATATGTGTTCAGTGGGAAGAACTGCTTCTGCCCCGTATACTAGGGCAAAGGGTGTCTAGCCAGTGGCTCGATTTGGTGTCGTCCCGATTGACCAAAGAACCGTTGGCAACTCAGTAATCCAACGCCTTATGCACTTATGCAGCTTGTCAAAAGTCCTGGTCTTGAGGCCTCGCAGCACTTCCGCATTCGCTCTCTTAGCTTGGCCGTTACTTCTGGGATGGGCAACCGAAGCAAAACAGACCTTGCTGTCGAGGTCTTGAATGTACTGCATCAAGGTGCGGCTCGTGAACTGCGTGCCATTGTCGGTGATGACTCTGTTCGGCGCACCGAAATGACAGAGTAGTCCCCTGAAGAACTTGACGGCTGACTGTGTTGTTACCTTTCTCACTGGCTCCACTTCCGGCCACTTTGTGAACTTGTCGATCATGACATACAAGTACTCAAAGCCCCCAGCAGCATGCGGAAAGGGGCCTAGTATGTCGAGCCCCAGACTAAAAATGGCCAGGAAAGAGGGATTGTCTGAAGAGCTTGGGCGGGTTGATGAAGCTTTTTTGAATGGAACTGGCACGCTTCACACTTGGTTACTAGCATAGTTGCATCCTGGAGGGCGGTGTGCCAGAAGAAACCTTGCTGGAACACTTTGCCGACAAGAGCCCTTGACCCTATGTGGGAGCCACACATGCCTCCATGTATCTCTGCCAACAGCCTAAGTCCGTCCTCTCGAGGAATGCACTTCAGTTTCACACCACCTTCTCCTATAGAGGGCATCATCCATGAACTGGTACATGCTGGTCCGATGGGCTACTATCTCTGCCTCTTCCTGGTCCTCGGGCAGCTCTCCTGTTTGGAGGAAATGGACGGTGGACTGTGCCCATGCCGGAGGCTGGCCTCGACGGTAAGGACTAAAGGCTCATCTTCGGCCGTAAGGGCAGCTGCTTCTATGGCCAGGGCGTGAGGCCCTGCCGAAGGTTGCTGCCCTTCGGGAAGTTTGGGACTCCCGGCAACGTCCTTGTCGGCGGCTCCTGGGAGCTCAGTGGGAAAGTGCTTGCCGGGACCTTCCTTCCTTCATTTCTTCTGTCCTGCTGACGATTCAACGGAGGGGTGAGTTAGCTGAAGCACAAAGGTACCTGGTTCCACACGCAACTTAAGGGCCGCACACTTTGACAGGTCGTCGGCAATGCCGTTCTCCGCTCGGGGAACATGCTCTGCTTGCAATCCGTCAAAGCGCTCTTCCAACTTCCTCACTTCATCCACATAGGCCTCCATCAACGGGCTCTTCGTCTTCTCTTCGTCTTCTTTCATCATGAAGATCTGGTGGTATCCTGAATAGGCATCAAGGAAAGACAGCAGGTCACACCCGGTAGTGGAGTTTAAAATCTGGTCGATGCGTGGCAAAGGGAAAGGATCGTTCGGACAAGCTTTATTGATATCCGTGTTGTTGGGGAACACAATAACTTCAAAAAAATTCCTATGCACACGCAAGATCATGGTGATGCATAGCAACGACAGGGAAGAGTATCGTCCACGTACCCTCATAGGCCGTAAGCGGAAGCTTATGAGAACGCGGTTGATGTAGTCGTACGTCTTCATGATCCGACCGATCCAAGTATCGAACGTACGGCACCTCTGAGTTCAGCACACGTTCAGCTCGATGATGTCCCATGAACTCCGATCCAGCAGAGCTTCACAGGAGAGTTCCGTCAGCACGACGGCGTGATGACGGTGATGATGTTGCTACCGACGCAGGGCTTCGCCTAAGCACCGCTACGATATGATCGACGTGGATTACGGTGGAGGGTGGCACCGCACATGGCTTGGGACAATCAACATGAGTGTTCTAGGGTGCCCCCTGCCCTCGTATATAAAGGAGTGGAGGAGGGGAGGTCCGGCTCTCTACTATGGCGTGCCCTGGGGAGTCTTACTCCCACCAGGAGTAGGATTCCCCCCCCCCCTTCCATGTAGTACGAGTAGGAGAGAAGACAGAGGGAAAATAGAAGAGAAGGAAGGAGGGGCGCAGCCCCTCCCCCTAGTGCAATTCGGACTAAGCCTTGGGGGGCGCAACCTCCCCTCTCTCTTTCCCCTAAAGCCCAATAAGGCCCATATACTCCCCGGCGAATTCCCGTAACTCTTCGGTACTCTGAAAAATACCCGAATCACTCGGAACCTTTCCGATGTCCGAATATAGTCGTCCAATATATCGTTCTTTACATCTCGACCATTTTGAGACACCTCGTCATGTCCCCGATCTCATCTGGGACTCTGAACTACTTTCAGTACATCAAAACACATAAACTCATATTATCGATCTCCACCGAACGTTAAGCATGCGGACCCTACGGGTTCGAGAAATATGTAGACATAACCGAGACACGTCTCCGGTCAATAACCAATAGCGGAACCTGGATGCTCATATTGGCTCCTACATATTCTACGAAGATCTTTATCGGTCAAACCGCATAACAACATACGATGTTCCCTTTGTTATCGGTATGTTACTTGCCGGAGATTCGATCGTCGATATCTCAATACCTTGCTCAATCTCGTTACCGGCAAGTCTCTTTACTCGTTCTGTAATACATCATCCCGCAACTAACTCATTAGTTGCATTGCTTGGAAGGCTTATAGGATGTGCATTACCGAGAGGGCCCAGAGATACCTCTCCGACAATCGGAGTGACAAATCCTAATCTCGATCTATGGCAACTCAACAAGTACCATCGGAGACGCCTGTAGAGCATGTTTATAATCACCCTGTTATGTTGTAATGTTTGGTAGCACACAAAGTGTTCCTCCGGTATTTGGGAGTTGCATAATCTCATAGTCATAGGAACATGTATAAGTCATGAAGAAAGCAATAACAACAAACTAAACGATCATCATGTTAATCTAACGGATGGGTCAAGTCAACCACATCATTCTATAATGATGTGATCCCGTTAATCAAATGACAACTCATGTCTATGGTTAGGAAACATAACCATCATTGATTCAACGAACTAGTCAAGTAGAGGCAGACTAGTGACACTCTCTTTGTCTATGTATTCACACATATACTTAGTTTCCGGTTAATACAATTCTAGCATGAATAATAAACATTTATCATGATATAAGGAAATATAAATAACAACTTTATTATTGCCTCGAGGGCATATTTCCTTCATATGTAATCAATAAACAACCTCCACTTCCCATTTTCCTTACGCACCACCACCGGATTGGCCAACCACGTGGGCTGGAGTACTCCTGTAACTAGGTCAGCCGCCTCCAACTTCCTGATCTCTTCTACGATGAACTCTTGTCGCTCCAAAGCTTGCTTCCTGACCTTTTGCTTGACGGGACGTGCATGAGGACATCCAGCAAGATGGTGCTCAATCACCTCCCTAGGAATGCCGGGGATGTCGAATGCTTGCCATGCAAACACATCGATATTCGCCCATAGGAAGGCGACGAGCGCGCTTTCCTATTTGCTATCGAGGGTGGAGCTTATAGTGAAAGCCCTACCCGTGCCGTCCTCCTTGACGGACACCTTCTTGGTTTCTGGCGGTGCAGCTTTGGACTTCTTTCTCTTGCCAACGGAGCTCTCTGGCATGTCCTCAACGGGAGCGCAGCACTCCGAAGAGGTGCGCTTGCCGGAGTGGGTGCAAGAGGTCTCGCTGGAAGAGGTCTTGCCGGAAGGGGTCTTGCCGGCCTTCTTCTTCCCTGGAGCTTCAGCGGCAGGTGCAAGTGTCTTCGCGACAGTTGCTGCAACTGCCTCTCGGTAAAGTTGATCGGCGCAGATGAGCGCATCTTTCTTGTCGGAAGGGACGGTGATGATGGTTAGCAGCCCTGCAATCTTTAATGTGTTGTTGGCATAGTGGGACGCCGCCATGAACTTGGCCAGCGCTGGGCGGCCAAGGATCACATTGTATGGCAAGGGGATCTCGCTGACATCAAAGACGATCTTCTCTGTCCTATAGTTCAGCTCGCCTCCAAACGTAACGGGCAGCGTGATTTTACCTTTAGGCTAGCTCCTTCCCAGGTTGACCCCTTGAAACATGCCCGTCTCTTCGAGGTCTCCATCAGGAATCTGCAGCTTCTTGATCACAGCGAGTGAGATCAAATTTAGACCAGCCCCACTGTCAACCAGCACTTTCGTCACCTTGAGGTTGCGTATCGTTGGCGAGACCAATAACGGAAAACACCAGACCGTAGTTGTGCGATCAGGGTGATCCTCGGTGTCGAAAATGATGGGTGTGCGGGACAACTTCAGGGGCTTCTGGGCACCAAACGACAGCTCTGCTGCAGTGACCTCACACGCCCACTGCTTCACCTGGCGTTGTGAGGTGTGCAACGACGCAACACCATCGACGCACATGGCCTCCGTAGCTTTCTGGAACTTACGCTCACCGGACTCATCGTCCTCATTATGATCGTCATCCTCCTCTTTCTTGTCGGGGCCCCGAGCGGGCGTCTCTTGTTGGTTATCTGTGCCACGGCGACCCCCTTGGCCGCCATGCTTCTTGCCAGATCCCTCACCACCATGCTGACCTTTCTCCTTGTCTCGCCTTTCGTGTTTAGCCTTCTGCTTTTCGACAAGCAGCTCAACTTGTCAGCAGTTCTGGAGGTCATGGACCTTGGTGCGGTGGATCTTGCAATACTGCTTGTTGGAGCCTCCTGGCTTGCCAGCAGCCGCCAGGGCCAGGCAGGTGGCGCATCCCGGGAACCTCCTCGCCGGGATCGTCAGCCTTGGCCCTTTTGGCGGCACCGAGCTCGCCGGATCCCTTAACGGCAAGCACAGTCTTGCCCTTGTGCTTCATGTTGTGGCGCCGACCCTTATTCATCGGAGCGGCGATGTCTTTGTCTGTGGAGTCGGTTTCCGCACTGGCGTCCTCGCCGAGGTACTTCCTCCCCACTTCAGCTCGAGCACATCTATCGTCTAGAACGTAAACTTCGGCCACATCCTTGACCTTGTTCTTTGTCAACTCCTCGCGCATCTTGCGGTTGCGCCCATTCTGATGGAATGCGCTCATAACTACGGCGTGATGAACATCTGGGATGTTGTAGTGCACTCCGCTGAACCTTTTTATTGTAACACCCTCGATGCGGCTATATCTCCCATGTGTCGGAGCACGACTTAGAGGCATAACCACATTGAAGGCAATGTCACAAGAGCGGTAGTCTTTACACATCCCATGTACTGAATAAGAAAAAAGAGGTACATAGTTGGCTTACAATCGCCACTTCACATAATTCATGAATAAAGCATTACATCATACAGATACAATCAAGGTCCGACTATGGAACCAAAATAAAAGAGGACTACCCCTAATGCTACAGATCCCCGATCGCCCCAACTGGGCACCACTACTGATCAACTGGAAACGGAACAACATAACGAACACGATCTTCATCGAGCTCCTCCTTGAGCTTGGATGCGACACCTGCATGGTATCATCGGCACCTGCAGCTGGTTTTGGAAGTAATCTGTGAGTCACGGGGACTCAGCAATCTCACACCCTCGCGATCAAGACTATTTAAGCTTATAGGTAGGGAAAAGGTATGAGGTGGAGCTGCAGCAGGCACTAGCATATATGCTGGCTAACATACACAAATGAGAGCGAGAAGAGAAGGCAAAGGCACGATCGATAAACTATGATCAAGAAGTGATCCTAGAACAACCTACGTTCAAGCATAACTCCAACACTGTGTTCACTTCCCGGACTCCGCCGAGAAGAGACCATCATGGCTACACACACGGTTGATGCATTTTAATTAAGTTAAGCTTCATGTTTTCTACAACCGGACATTAACAAATTCCCATCTGCCCATAACCGCGGGCACGGCTTTCGAAAGTTCAAAACCCTGCTGGGGTGTCCCAACTTAGCCCATCATAAGCTCTCACGGTCAACGAAGGATATTCCTTCTCCCAGGACGCCCCGATCAGGCTCAGAATCCCGATTACAAGACATTTCGACAATGGTAAAACAAGACCAGCAAAGCCACCCAGATGTGCCGACAAATCCCGATAGGAGCTGCACATATCTCGTTCTCAGGGCACACCGGATGAGCAAGACGTCGGGTTGGCATAAACCCTGGTTGCCCGGGGGGCGCCAGACATCGCTCAGGTTGGACCAACACTTAGAGAAGCACT
>NC_041380.1:200117833-200176891 GCF_002162155.2 Triticum dicoccoides
ATAAAGATGACCCTTGGGTTGGACGACCCGAGGGAAAAAGGCTAGATGTCAAATGGTAAAACCAATGTTGAGCCTTGCTGGAGGAGTTTTATTCAAGGCGAACTGTCAAGGGGTTCCCATTATAACCCAACCGCGTAAGGACCACAACATCAAGGAACATAACACCGGTATGACGGAACTAGGGCGGCAAGAGTGGAACAAAACACCATGCATAAGGCCGAGCCTTCCACCCTTTACCAAGTATATAGATGCATTAATTAAATAAGAGATATTGTGATATCCCAACAAATATCCATGTTCCAACATGGAACAAACTCCAATCTTCACCTGCAACTAACAACGCTATAAGAGGGGCGGAGCAAAGAGGTAACATAGCCAAACAACGGTATGCTAGGACAAGGTGGGTTAGAGGTTCATGCCAAAATGGGAGGCATGATATAGCAAGTGGTCGGTATCGCAACATAGGCATAGCAATAGAGCAAGCATCTAGCAAGCAAAGATAGAAGTGATTTCGAGGGTATGGTCATCTTGCCTGCAAAGTTCTCCGAGAAGACAAAAGCTTGATACTCGAAAACGTAATCAACGGGTTCCTCAATCACGTACTCGTCTCCCGACTCTACCCAAAGGAAGAACACAAGCAAAGGGAGACACAATCAACCACGTGCAATGCATAAACAACATGATGCAAAAACATGGCACGATATGTGGGATGTGATATGCAATGCATATGCATGCTTCAGAAAGGAAAGATTGAACCTGGCCTCAACTTGGAAAACCAATAGTGCCACTGGAAAGATGAGTTGATTTCGGTCGAAATCTATATAAATATCACCGGAATCGGATGCACGGTTTGGAAATGGCAAGCAAAACAAATATGGCTCCGATTCGCGATTAACAGCACGAAGCCATCTAAATGCATCAAGAACAACAATCTACTGCACTCTAACATAGCAGCAAAATACATGCCAGTGACCCACTCAAGATTCTTGACAAAAGATGAACGCTGAGCTACGTCTAATTCACTCAATAGCAGGTTGAAACAAGCATGGCAAAAGTGCAAAAGATATCAGATTATAGACTTGGTGAAAATATCAACATGTCAGGAATTAACATCAGGAAGCAATGTTTAGAGCAAGATAACAACATAGTACAGGAACATATCATGGCAAAGAAAGGCATGGCATGAAGCTACTCAAATCATACAACAAAATTCCCTTACCGACCATAAGCCAAAAGGGATCAGAAAATACAATGGCAACCATGTGAACATAGCAACTTACGTTAACAGATTCAGACTTAGCAGAAAACTGGAACATGGCAAAACAGATATCAAGTAGGCATTTTTACGAGCTCAATTCACTCACCACAAGGCATTGCATGGCAAACTTAGCATACACCCTCGGCAAAACATGGCAAGAACAACATCATAGGATGCATGGATCAACTACAACAACCTCGACAAAATTGCTTAACATGTAAACAATCTGCCTGGAACATTTTATAGCAAAAGTAGAGCTCGATTGAGTCAAGCTAGGGTTCTCCATAATTGCAAACAAAGACATGGATGGATAGAGCAAAATAATATCTACAAAACATCCTTACTGATCATGCTCAAAAGAGGCATGGATCACTCTGTAGCAACAAAAATACAAGGCATAAAAATATTAACAAGGCAAAGACTTAGAAGATTTCTAAGTCCCTGAAATCAGCAACATTACGAGAGCTACTTTGCATGCTTGTGCTAGTCACCACAAATATCACAAAAATACACGGCATACACCCCTGTAAAGATGGCATGGCATACTTCAAATCACATGTAGGGCTCAAGTTCATAGGAGGCACACATCAATCATGGCAAAAATGACAAATGACCAATTATTGATATGGATCTGAAACTAATATAAACTAGAACTCTTGCGACAGCATTTAGGGCATCAAGGTGAACTCAAATGAGCATGATGCAATGAGATGAAATGAAGTACACGTCGAGACGAACAATTCGATATGCTACACGCCCAAAACGGAGCCACGGGTGCAAAGTCATGATGAGATGAAGAAAGCTAAAAATGCTGGGGACATGGTGGAATTTTACCCTCTGGAAACTGGATGGTGTGGTTCCGGATCGCGTTTGGTTCACTGGGTGCGGGACGAGGTAGATCTGGCACGGGCGTGGACCGAGGGACCCCGATCGGAGGTTGAAGAAGGTCAAGCCGCACGACGGCGCTCGGGCTCCGGGGACGAGGGGAGATGGTGGGGAGGCGCAGATCCGGGAGCGGGGACTCCATTCCTGGCAACGAGGATGCTTGGGGCGGCCCGGGCACGGAGACATCCCTGACGACCATGGAGGGGCGGCTCCCTGGGAAGCAATAGAGACAGAGAGGGAGCTCGGGATGAGAGAGAGAGCAAGGGAAAATGAGAGATGGCGTGGGGGCGGCGTGACCTGAGGACGGCGGTGACGGCGGAGCACTCTGGCGAGGTGTGGGGCGAAGCGGGAGGAGCACCGGGGAGCGGGCGGCGCTCAGGCGAGCAGGGGCTCCTTGGGGCACGCGGCACACGGGCGTCGGCGCGACGAGATGGGCCCCGCGGGCCCGATCCGGGCCGCGCGGGCCAGCGGCGGAGCTAGAGGAGAGAGAGGCCGGCGGCGGTGACGTGTCACGCCCAGATTCGTCCGGCGCGGCGGCAGGACGCCTCCGGTCTGGGACGGAAATGTCTGGCGGCGCGAGGAAGAGGGAGGCTAGGGTTTCGTCCGCGAATTTTCAAGGAGAGCCACATATATATAGGTAGAGGGATCTAGGATACTCAAAATGAGGAGCGGTTTCGGCCACGCGATCGTGATCGAACGACCGAGATGATAGAGGGGGTTTTGGTGGGTTTTGGGCCACTTTGGAGGGGTGTTGGGCTGCAACACACGAGGCCTTTACGGTCCCTCGGTTAACCGTTGGAGTATCAAACGAAGTCCAAATGGCACAAAACTTGACAGGTGGTCTACCGGTAGTAAACCAAGGCTGCTTGGCAAGTCTCGGTCCAATCCGAGAACTTTTAACACCCGCACATGAAAAGAGGTAAAATGAGACACCAGGGGACGTAGGAGCGCCGGATTGCAAAACGGACAACAGGTTAAAAGCTCGGATGCATGGGATGAACATGTATGCGAATGGAATGCACATGATGACATGATATGAAATGCAAGACACGCAAACAAATGACATGGCAACCACAGCGAATAACTAGAACACACCTGGCGCAACGGTCTCGGGGCGTTACAACACCCCACCACTACGAGAGGATCTCCTCCCGAGATCTAGAATGGTACCGGAGGGAAAACATAAGAGAAAGAGAAGAGGTAAAACTAAGTTGCTTCTTTGACCAATGAGTGAAACCAAAGAACCTTGAGAGGTTGAGCAAATTGAAAGAAAGAATGTAACGGAGATGAACGAAGTTGAAAACACTCCGTTGGTAAAGAGGAACGAGGAAGAACAAATTCGGGCAGCACTCCGGTTAAATGGATTAAGCACGAAAAGATCATGATCTTCACAAAACAAGAAGATGATTGAAAAGAGCAATATCACAAAGCCTTTGGAAGAAAAGAAAGAATGAAATGTAATGGACGGAGGGGGAACGAGATTTTAAGAGAGCATGCTTACACAAAATCTAGGATGGAGTTGTTGGATTAACAACAACGAAAAAGGATAAGCTTGAAGTGGGCTTATGGACAACATCTTGCAACTATGATGTGAGATTCTGCCACTAACAGAAACAATTGATTTGAAATGATATGAACAAGGAGACGAGAAACTATTCACCCGAAGGATAGATGAATGACTTGGATCAATGATAAGCACCATAAATAGCAACAATCCTTAGGGAAGGCTTTAGGTGAAATATAACCCAAGATAACTCCCATGGCAAGATTGATGGATTTAAAATATCTCATTCTTGATAACTTGTGAATCATGAAACGTGAACTCAAATTGTCAAGAATGACATAACACCACCTCCAATGATACGGTAGAAAGAATTGCACTCCGGATTACAAGATGAAGAATGCTTGAGCTCCTCTGAAAAGAATCTTGATGAGCACTTCAAGAAGGAATTAAATCCTTGATGAACCAACAAGTAGAGCCTCCATGAATAACTCCGGTAACAAAAGGATAACGAAAAGAAATAGAAGTTGAAAAAAAACAAAGTGAATCCTTGCAATGATTTAGATGAATCTCCGTGGTGATATAATTGCGAGAGCTTGGAACTCTTGGCAAAGAAAGATAAGCCTCTCGAACCGAGAATGTGATATGATGAACCTTCGGAATAAGGAATTGAATCATTTGGATGAAGCAATAATAAGAATTACATTATTCCTCTCCTTCACCAATTCAAATTGATGATCAACAATGGATTTGGCATACTACTTATTCTCGTAGAAAGGATTAAAATGGATATAGCGCAAACTAGAGAAAGGACTTCAACTAACCACCGGTAGGATTGGAAAGAACGAATAAATTGATATGAAACCAAGAGAAAAAGAATCTTTAAAGAACCACCATAAGAATTGAAAATGAATGTAGAAAAGATAAAGAAACACCAGGAAGAATTAAAGAATGAATGAAGATATTTGAGGGGATTTAGATACATGAGAACGAAGAGATCCCAAGCTGATTAGAGAATACTTGAATGAAGCACCGGTAATATTTAGATAAAGAAAGGTGAAAGCTGAGAATGAATAATATTTGAAAAGATGGCCTTCGGATGAAAGAAATGGAAAACAACTCATGAAATGCTCCGGATGGGTGAAAAGAATTCTCACAATCAAAACAATTATGAGAGGATGTCAGAAGGCTAGCACCATGAATCCTCGAGAGAAAGGATAATGATTAGAGATGAACTCTTCTTACGTCTTCCAAAATCCGAGAATGCCAACGAGAAACACCATCATGAATTGTTGAGATACACCGGGAGAATGAAAAGCGAAGTGGTTGAGCCAATGATTAAAAGAATTATAAGATCTTGGAGAAAAGGCATATGACTGATAATAATTCATCCTTACCTCAAAACTTTAGAAGATTTGAGAATAACTCCGGGAGAATAAGAAGAGTCAGGTAAGATCCTGGGAAAAGACGTGTTGGTTAGGGCCCACTCAAAATAAACACCGCTGAAATGATTTAAAAGAAATATTGCACCGGTTAATTTAAATGGCTTGAATGAGATAACACCCTCGAAATATCTTGAATGGATCTTGAATGACAAGACGAGCCTTCTTATATATCTTCAGCACTCCAGAACAATTGAATAGCGAGAAGTGGAATGATAAAGAGGTGCACCGGCATGGGAAAGCATTTTGAACAAGGAAAAAGGATATGATCAACAAAGCTTGAATTGAATCCACTGGTTAAGAAAAGAATGACGAATGATGAACTTGAGGCTCCGTTAGTATCTTCATGAGAATCACTGGGTAAGAACATTGAAAGGAAAGAAAGAAGAGACTTCACATGAATAAGATGGATACTTGATCAAGAAATCTGAATCCTCGAAGAAAATGGGGTGGGTGGGTTGGAAAACAAAGGCAACTTGGGACGAATGAAAAACAAACACCATTGAGAAGAACTGATAAATGATCTTACTGATGTTGAAATGATCGGATCCACTTGAAGAGAGACACACCGGTTGAAAAGAAATTGAAATGACAAACTCGATGATCGAGAAGGATTAGGTATTCACATAGAAATATGAGAACACCACTTAAAAAAGGTATGGAATCAACATTTGACTTCGAAGCAACTCGAATACCACAACTCAAAACAAAACAAAGGATTGGCTTGCAGCATAAGCGTGAACAAACATATGATAGAGATTTCGTCCGAAGTTTTCGTGGTGGGGCCTACATGGGCTCGATCGTACAACACCATCATGTACAAGGCAGTGCACGTGACATACGAAGCGTCCCCGAGTCGGCATAGCCAAGGACTCTTTAAGACACAACGAGAACACTGTAAAACCAACCATGGATAGGCGAACCACTAGATGTCGAACCCCAATTTCATATCATACATCTGTCGGGAAGATATCCTAGGAGCTACCTGAATTCCCACTTATAAACTCCCAAAATTTACCCAGTTATGCAATCAGGTGTTGGGGATACAGGGGAAGCATAATATCTCACCCAAATCTAGCAAATCCTACATCCAGCTGTATCCATCCTTCAACACATAACCAAGAAACCTTCGGAAATCGTTTACCTCAACCTTTGAAAAGTATCCGTTATACGAGTTATGGCAATACTCCCGAACTCCCGCCCTAGTACTGGGTGGCGTCGAGGTTATCTCACCAACAACTGCATAAAAGAGATTTTCGATGTCGGCGAAACTCAGGTATTCCAGAATTGCAACGATAAAATTGTGACGACAAAATGTCGGAGCTCAACTCCTCGGACACTGCCACAACCCCTAAATGTCAGGAGGCCCCAAGAACAATGTTCTAGTCACAAATCCATCAGAACGATTCCAAGATACCCGCGTGATCCTAAATTTTTTTAGTGAAATTTGAGAATAGAAGAGTCAAAACTCTATGTCAGGATGCCTCACCAGAGCGACGAAGGGACTGAGGAGTAAAAAGAATCCTACTCTCCGATATATATAATCCTAAATGACTCAAAACATTTTCTAGACTCAACAACACCAGCGATTCGATCAAGCAGGGGGCTCCTAAGTCGGGAAAGGCTCTGATACCAACTTGTAACACCCTCGATGCGGCTATATCTCCCACGTGTCGAAGCACGACTTAGAGGCATAATCGCATTGAAGGCAATGTCGCAAGAGGGGTAATCTTTACACATCCCATGTACTGAATAAGAAAAGAGGTACATAGTTGGCTTACAATCGCCACTTCACACAATACATGAATAAAGCATTACATCATACAGATACAATCAAGGTTCGACTACGGAACCATAATAAAAGAGGACTACCCCTAATGCTACAGATCCCCGATCACCCCAACTGGGCTCCACTACTGATCAACTAGAAACGGAACAACATAACAAACACGATCTTCATCGAGCTCCTCGTTGAGCTTGGATGCGACACCTGCATGGTATCATCGACACCTGCAACTGGTTTTGGAAGTAATCTGTGAGTCACGGGGACTCAACAATCTCACACCCTCGCGATCAAGACTATTTAAGCTTATAGATAGGGAAAAGGTATGAGGTGGAGCTGCAGCAGGCACTAGCATATATGGTGCCTAACATACGCAAATGAGAGCGAGAAGGGAAGGCAAAGGCACTATCGATAAACTATGATGAAGAAGTGATCCTAGAACAACCTACGTTCAAGCATAACTCCAACGCCGTGTTCACTTCCCGGACTCCGCCGAGAAGAGACCATCACGGCTACACACGCGGTTGATGTATTTTAATTAAGTTAAGCTTCAGGTTTTCTACAACTGGGCATTAAAAAATTCCCATCTGCCCATAACCGCGGGCACAGCTTTCGAAAGTTCAAAACCCTGCGGGGGTGTCCCAACTTAGCCCATCACAAGCTCTCACGGTCAACGAAGGATATTCCTTCTCCCAGGACGACCCAATCAGGCTCGGAATCCTGGTTACAAGACATTTGGACAATGGTAAAACAAGACCAGCAAAGCCACCCAGATTTGCCAACAAATCCCGATAGGAGCTGCACATATCTCGTTCTCAGGGCACAGCGAATGAGCAAGACGTCGGGTTGGCATAAACCCTGGTTGCCCAGGGGGCGCCGTACATCGCTTAGGTTGGACCAACACTTAGAGAAGCACTGGCCCGGGGGGGGGGTTAAAATAAAGATGACCCATGGATTGGCTGACCCAAGGGAAAAAGGCTAGGTGGCAAATGGTAAAACCAATGTTGGGCCTTGCTGGAGGAGTTTTATTCAAAGCGAACTGTCAAGGGGTTCCCATTATAACCCAACCGCGTAAGGAACGCAACATCAAGGAACATAACACCGGTATGACGGAACTAGGGCGGCAAGAGTGGAACAAAACACCAGGCATAAGGCCGAGCCTAACACCCTTTACGAATTATATAGATGCATTAATTAAATAAGACATATTGTGATGTCCCAACAAATATGCATGTTCCAGCATGGAACAAACTCCAATCTTCACTTGCAACTAACAACGCTATAAGAGGGGCTGAGCAAAGCGGTAACATAGCCAAACAACGGTTTGCTAGGACAAGGTGGGTTAGAGGTTCATGGCAAAATGGGAGGCATGATATAGCAAGTGGTCGGTATCGCAGCATAGGCATAGCAATAGAGCGAGCATCTAGCAAGCAAAGATAGATGTGATTTCGAGGGTATGGTCATCTTGCCTGCAAAGTTCTCCGAGAAGACGAAAGCTTGATCCTCGAAAACGTACTCAACGGGTTCCTCGATCATGTACTCGTCTCCCGGATCTACCCAAAGCAAGAACACAAGCAAAGGGAGACACAATCAACCACGTGTAATGCACAAACAACATGATGCAAAACATGTCATGATATGCGGGATGTGATATGCAATGCATATGCATGCTTCGGAAAGGAAAGATCGAACCTGGCCTCAACATGGAAAACCAAGAGTCCCACTGGAAAGGTGAGTTTATTTTGGTTGAAATCTATATAAAGATCACC
This sequence comes from Triticum dicoccoides, assembly GCF_002162155.2. Taxonomy (NCBI): domain Eukaryota; kingdom Viridiplantae; phylum Streptophyta; class Magnoliopsida; order Poales; family Poaceae; genus Triticum; species Triticum dicoccoides. Next base: position 200,126,472 of record NC_041380.1, read on the forward strand.
GGAATCGGATGCACGGTTTGGCAATGGCAAGCAAAACAAATATGGCTCCGATTCGCGATTAACAGCACGAAGCCATCTAAATGCATCAAGAACAACAATCTACTGCACTCTAACATAGCAGCAAAATACATGCCAGTGACACACTCAAGATTCTTGACAAAAGATGAACGCTGAGCTACGTCTAATTCACTCAATAGCAGGTTGAAACAAGCATGGCAAAAGTGCAAAAGATATCAGATTATAGACTTGGTGAAAATATCAACATGTCAGGAATTAACATCAGGAAGCAATTTTTAGAGCAAGATAACAACATGCTACAGGAACATATCATGGAAAAGCAAGGCATGGCATCAAGCTACTCAAAGCATACAACAAAAGTCCCTTACTGACAATAAGCCAAAAGGGATCAGAAAATACAATGGCAACCATGTGAACATAGCAACTTACGTTAACAGATTCAGACTTGGCAGAAAACTGGAACATCGCAAAACAGATATCAAGTAGGCTTGTTTACGAGCTCGATGCACTCACCACATGCATTGCATGACAAACTTAGCATACACCCAGCAAGTAGACATGGCATAGAAGCTAAACATGGCAAGAACAACATCATAGCATGCATGGATCAACTACAAGAACCTCGGCAAAATTGCTTAACATGTAAACAATCTGCCAGGAACATTTTATAGCAAAAGTAGAGCTCGATTGAGTCAAGCTAGGGTGCTCCATAATTGCAAACAAAGACATGGATGGATAGAGAACAACAATATCTACAAAACATCCTTACTGATCATGCTCAAAAGAGGCATGGAGCACCTTGTAGCAACAAGAATACAAGGCATAAAAATATTAACAGGGCAAAGACTTAGAAGTTTTCTAAGTCCCTGAAATCAGCAACATTACGAGAGCTACTTTGCATGCTTGTGCTAGTCACCACAAAGATCACAAAAATACATGGAATACACCCCTGTAAAGATGGAATGACATACTTCAAATCACATGTAGGGCTCAAGTTCATAGGAGGCACACATCAATCATGGCAAAAATGACAAATGACCAATTACTGATATGGATCTGAAAATAATATAAACTAGCACTCTTGCAACAACATTTAGGGCATCAAGATGAACTCAAATGAACATGATGCAATCAGATGAAATGAAGTACTCGTCGATACGAACAATTTGATCTGTTACACGCCCAAAACGGAGCCACGGGTGCAAAGTTATGATGCAATGAAGAAAGCTAAAAATGCTGGGGACTTGGTGGAATTTTACCCTCCGGAAACTGGATGGTCTGGTTCCGGATCGCGTTTGGTTCACTGGGTGCGGGACGAGGTAGATATGGCACGGGCGTGGACGGAGGTATCCTGGTCGGAGGTTGAAGAAGGTCAAGCCGCACGGCGGCGCTCGGGCTCCGGGGACGAGGGGAGATGGCGGGGAGGCGCAGATCCGGGAGCGGGGAGTCCATTCTGGCAATGAGGATGCTTGGGGCGGCCTGGGCGCGGAGATCCCTGACGGCCATGGAGGGGCGGCTCCCTGGGAAGCAACAGAGAGAGAGAGGGAGCTCGGGATGAGAGAGAGAGCAAGGGAAAACGAGAGATGGCGCGGGGGCGGCGTGACCTGAGGACGGCGGCGTCGGCGGAGCAGTCCGGCGAGGTGCGGGGCGAAGCGGGAGGAGCACCGGGGAGCGGGCGGCGCTCGGGCGAGCACAGGCTTCTCGGGGCGCGCGGCAGAAGGGCGGCGGCGCGACGAGATGGGCCCCGCGGGCCCGATCCGGGCCTCGCGGTCTGGCTGCGGGGCTGGAGGAGAGAGAGGCCGGCGGCGGTGACATGTCACGCCCGGATTCGTCCGGCGCGGTGGCTGGACGCGTCCGGTCCAAGACGGACATGTCCGGCGGCGCGAGGAACACGGAGGCTAGGGTTTCGTCCGCGAATTTTTGGGGAGAGCCACATATATATAGGTGGAGGGAGCTAGGAGACTCCAAATGAGGAGCGGTTTTCGGCCACGTGATCATGATCGAACGACTGAGATGATAGAGGGGGTTTAGGTGGGTTTTGGGCCACTTTGGAGGGGTGTTGGGCTGCAGCACACATGAAGCCTTTACGGTCCCTCGGTTAACCGTTGGAGTATCAAACGAAGTCCAAAGGGCATGAAACTTGACAGGTGGTCTACCGGTAGTAAACCAAGGCCGCTTGGCAAGTCTCGGTCCAATCCGAGAACGTTTAACACCCGCACATGAAAAGAGGTAAAAGGAGACACTATGGGACGTAGGAGCGCCGGATTACAAAATGGACAACGGGGAAAAAGCTCGGATGCATGAGACGAACATGTATGTGAATGAAATGCACATGATGACATGATATAAAATGCAAGACACGCAAGCAAATGACATGGAAACCACAGCGAATAACTGGAAGACACCTGGCGCAACGGTCTCGGGGCGTTACATGTATGTAGTTGCACTGGTTTTCTCCTTGTTTCTAGGGGATGATGTGCAAATCACTTGCTTGGCCATGAGCTTGGTGGCCTCCAGTGATGGGGCCAAAAAACTCATGACACAAATCCGACCAAGAAGCAATGGAATCCACTAGCAAGTGCATCAACCATGACATGACGTTCGGTTTGAGTGCCAACGGGAAGTAATTAGCAAGAACCTTGTCGTTGCGGGCTCCAACAGCTTGCATCGCGATGGTGTAGATGCTAACGAACTCCAACGGGTGGGTCTTGCCATTGTACTTCTCACCAACATCAGGCTTGAACGTGCGTTGGGAGGGCCACTGGAACTGCCGCAGCTCTCGGGTAAAGGCCGGACAACCCACCTCGTAAGGCAGGTTGCCGGGGCCCCCCGGCGCCGGGTGGTCCATAGTAGGCCCCGCACGCCGATCTGACTGATGGCGCGTCTCCCGTCGTTGTTCGATGGTAGTTCGAGTGTTCTCCTGGGCTTGTTCCCGAAGGACATGACGTTGGTCGCGGCGGGTTCGCGGGTCGAATGACGTGGTGGAAATGTTGTCACCGACGTCGGGTCGACGGGCCAGTGGCTGTTGTTGCGGTTGTGGTGGGGGAGAGTGCATCATGGTCGCAGTGTCCGTGCCCCCCCACCGCCAGCGTGCACCGGCTCGTCAGGATGCCGGTGCAAGGGTCCCTCTAGGAGCGACTCGTCTTTGTTGGCGAAGCTGACAAGGATTCGGATGGTGGCTCTCCACTCGTCGAGCTTCTCCACAGGGGGGGGGGAGTCGAGGAGCAGTTGCACGCGCGCCAGCGCTTCTGGTGGGGTAGGCAGCGGCGAGATCTGTGTAGACCGTGATGCGCTCCGACTTCTAACCAAGTTAGAAGGCGCTCAGTCACGGTCTTGCGGTCACCCGCTGCTCGCACCGGCGTAGAGGTTGTTGCACCGCCCGTGGGCCGCACGGCCCCGCCCCCGGACCGCGCGGCTCGTCATCTCGGATTCGGACGACGCCGCTCGCCTCGCTCCAATCGCCAGAATGTGGTGGACGCCCGCGGGCCACGTCTTCGGCTCCATCCATCGGTACCCGGCCGTCTACTCGCGCTGGCCCGGACGGGCCATCCCTGGATGAACCGATCGCCGTGATCCCCTTTCTCTTGGGGGCCATGGTGATGATGAAGTAGGTGTGCTAACCTTCAAACTGGATTTTCACAACTGCGCCCCATACCTGGCACGCCAGAGACGTCGGGGGAAACGACACCTATGGGACCGCTGGGGTCCCTTTTTGTTATGGTTGGCGGGCGCGGGGTTGTGGAAAGAGCGGGTCTAGAAGACAGCACGAGGATCGTTTACCCAAGTTTGGGCCGCAAGGATGCGTAATACCCTAGTCCTGCTTTGGTGTATATTTGAGTGTTCTTGAGCTCTTGAACTAGCTATGATGTGTGCATCGTCCAAAAGGTCCAAGTCCTCTCTTAGTATGCCGTGGGCCTCCTTTTATAGTCAAAAGGGGCTGCCATAGTGGCACACAGAAGGTGGAAAGGTATACAGTGTACAAGCTTATCGCCTGTCATCACAGGACAAAGTGCATTAAATGCACTACTTAGGTGTCCACTTGCTTTATCGGGGGCGGTAACGTGGCCCGTCCCGTCCGTCGCCGCTGTGCCTCAACTCGACACGCGTCCAGGCCAACGAGGCATGCAGTGCCACGTAGGCTGGCAGGATACTGAGTTTGCGTGGTGGTAGGGTCTTCACGAAGATCTGCATGCCACCACGCTAGTTCCTGGCTAGTTAGATTAGTATCCACGTATTGGTACGTGGGTATTTGCTTGAGTTGGTGGGTTTGCCGCTGAGCTGGGGCGGCAATGGGGCAGCATGGTCTTGTCGCGGTCCCGCGTATATTCTCTGTAAGGGTCTTGCTGGGGTCTTGCGAGCTTCTTCGGCAAGGGGCCTTGCAGGGGCCTCGTGGGCATGCTCGGCTGGCCTTGTCGGGGCCTAGTGGGCATCCTCGGCAAGGAGTCTTGCGATTTTCTTGTCTTCTGGTAATCATCTAGGATTTGTAGGCTCTCTATCTTCAAAAAGATTTACGTGCCACCATGGAGGTGCCTCCCGAGCCTCGGTTCCAAAGTGGTCGATGGTGTGAACCCTTGGGCTCGAGGGTGGCGGCTCTGCTGGTGTCGGGCAAGTTGCCCTGGCAAGGCTCTTGTCGAGGCTGCGGAAGCCGCCCCGGCAAGGGCCTTGTCGGGAGAGTCCACCTCGTCCCTATGCTCTTCGTGTTTCTGGCATGGTGTTGTTCTGGTTGTCTTGTGGCTCTTCTTCCTTCCTCTACCCCGCTAGGTGTGGCCACAAGCGCGGCTCCAACTGCCCGCGCATAAGTAAAGGGGTACAAAAGAGAGCCCCCACTTTTGTGCACCAACATGAGCTAATGTCAAATAGTCTCTTCTCACCGGCAAGTTTGAAGTCATAGTTGAGCTCTTTAGTCTCCCAATATGCCTTATGTTCTAGTTCGAGAGGTAAGTGACATGCTTTTCCATAAGCCATTTTATATGGAGACATACCCATAGGATTTTTATATGCAGTTCTATAAGCCCATAATGCATCATCAAGTTTCTTGGACCAATTCTTTCTAGATCTATTAACAGTCTTTTGCAAAATTAATTTGAGCTCTCTATTGCTCAATTATACTTGACCACTAGACTGTGGATGATAAGGAGATGCAATTCTATGATTAACATCATACTTGGCAAGCATTTTACGGAAAGCACCATGAATGAAATGTGAACCACCATCAGTCATTAAATATCTAGGGACTCCAAACCTCGGAAAAATAACTTCTTTAAGCATCTTAATAGAGGTGTTATGATCAGCACTACTAATTGGAATAGCTTCTACCCACTTAGTAACGCAATCAACAGCAACTAAAATATGTGTATACCCATTAGAGGAAGGAAACGGTCCCATATAATCAAAGCCCCAAACATCAAATGGTTCAATAACAAGAGAATAATTCATAGGCATTTCTTGACGTCTACTAATATTACCAATTCTTTGACATTCATCACAAGACAAGACAAACTTACGGGCATCTTCAAAAAGAGTAGGCCAATAGAAACCGGATTGCAATACCTTATGCGCAGTTCTGTCTCGAGCATGGTGTCCTCCATAAGCCTCGGAGTGACACTTGCGTAGGATCTTTTCCTGTTCAAGCTTAGCTACACAACATCTAATAACACCATCTACTCCTTTATAAAGGTGTGGGCCATCCCAGAAGTAATGTATTAAATCATAGAGAAACATTTTCTTTTGCTGGTATGTGAAATTAGGTGGTACAGATTTAGAAACAATATAATTAGCATGTTCAGCATACCATGGAGCAGTACGAGAAGCATTTATGACAGCTAATTGTTCATCAGGAAAGCTATCATCAATAGATAGTGGGTCATCAAGAACATTCTCTAACCTAGACAAGTTGTCTGCAACAGGGTTCTCAGGTCCCCTTCTATCAATAATATGCAAATCAAATTCTTGTAGTAGGAGAACCCATCTAATAAGTCTAGGTTTAGCATCTTTCTTTTCCATAAGATATTTAATAGCATCATGATCAGTGTGGACAGTTACTTTAGAATCAACAATATAAGGTCTGAACTTATCATAAGCAAATACAACTGCTAAAAACTCCTTTTCAGTAGTAGCATAATTTCTTTGGGCATTGTCTAGTGTTTTACTAGCATATTGGATAACATCTAATTTCTTATCAACTCTTTGTCCTAGAACAACACCTACAACATAATCACTAGCATCACACATAATTTCAAATGGTAAATTCCAATCAGGAGCCTGAATAATGGGAACATCAGGAGCCTAAATCAGGAGCCTGAATAATGGGAACATCACACATAATCAGGAGCCTAAATCACAGGCTTTCTTATGTATTTCAAATGCTTCTGCACAATCATCATCAAAGACAAAAGGAACATCTTTTTGTAAGAGATTAGTCAGAGGCCTGGAAATTTTTGAGAAGTCTTTAATGAACCTCCTATAAAAACCAGCATGACCAAGGAAACTTCTCATACCTTTAATGTCCTTAGGACACGACATCTTTTCAATAGCATCAACTTTAGCTTTATCAACTTCAATACCTCTTTTAGAAATTTTATGCCCCAAGACAATACCTTCATTAACCTTAAATGGCACTTCTCCCAATTCAAGACAAGATTAGTTTCTTCACATCTCTGCAAAACTCGATCAAGGTTGCTTAAGCAATCATCAAAAGAAGTTCCATATATGGATAAATCATCCATGAAAACCTAAACAATCTTTTCACAAAAGTGAGAGAATATAGCAGTCATACATATTTGAAAGGTAGAAGGTGCATTGCATAAACCAAAAGGCATACGCCTATAAGCAAAAGTACCGAAAGGGCAAGTAAAATTGGTCTTTTCCTGATCCTCTTTTGACACAGGTATTAGAGAAAAACCAGAATAACCATCTAGAAAGCAAAAATGTGTATGTTTGGGTAATCTTTCTCGCATTTGATCAATGAAAGGTAAAGGGTAATGATCCTTTTTAGTAGCTTTATTTAATTTGCGGAAATCAATTACCATTCTATAACCTGTAACAATTCTTTGTGGGATCAATTCATCTTTATCATTAGGAACACAGTAATACCTCCCTTCTTAGGGACACAATGGACATGACTTACCCACTGACTATCAGCAACGGGATAAATTATACCTGCCTCCAGAAGCTTTAGTATTTCTTTTCTTACCACTTGTTTCATCGTAGGATTTAACCGTTGTTGGTGATCAACAACCGTTTTCGCGTCTTTCTCCAATTTTATTTTGTGCTAGCGTAGAGTGGGACTAATTCCCTTAATATCATCAAGAGTATATCCAATAGCAGCACGATGCTTCTTTAGAGTTTTCAATAATTTCTTTTCTTCATGATCTGAAAGGTTAGCACTAATAATAACAGGATATATCTTCTTTTCATCAAGATAAGCATATTTAAGAGTATTTGGCAATGGTTTAAGCTCAAACACGGGATCAGCCTTGGGTGGAGGAGGATCCCCTAGGATTTTAACAGGAAAGTTGTGTTTCAAAATAGGTCCCTGTTTAAAGAATACTTCGTCCATTTCCCTTCTTTCATTCATAAACATATCATTTTCATGGTTTAGCAAATATTGTTCTAAAGAATCATTAGGAGGCACGGCAATAGAAGCAAGACCAATAATCTCATCTTTACTAGGCAATTGTTTAGCATGGGGTTCTCTACGAAATTTAGCAAAGTTAAATTCATGAGGCATATTCCCTAAACCAATAGAAACAATATCCTTTTTGTAGTCTATCTTAGCATTAACAATATTCAAGAAGGGTCTACCAAATATAATGGGAGAAAAGTCATCTTGTGGGGAACCAAGAACAACAAAATCAGTAGGATATTTTAGTTTCCCACACAAGACTTCAACATCTCTAACAATGGCAACTGGTGAAATGGTATCTCTATTGACAAGCTTAATTGTAACATATATCTCTTCTATCTCAGCAGGTGCAATATCAGGCATAATTTCTAATTTCTTTGTATAAGGAATGAGGTATTGCACTTCCACTAGCACCCTTATCACATAAGCCATGATAGCAATGGTCTCCTATTTTAAAAGAAATAACAGGCATGCCTACAACAGGTCTATGTTTATTTTTAGTATCGGGTCTAGCAATTCTAGCAGCTTGATCACAGAAGTAAATAACATGCCCATTGATATTATCAGCCAAGAGATGTTTAACCATAGCAATACTAGGTTCAACTTTAATTTGCTCACGGGTGTAGGTGTTCTAGTATTACTCTTACAAACCACAGTTGAAGCTTTATCATGATCCTTTATTCTAACGAGGAAAGGTGGTTTCTCAATATAAGCATTAGGAACAACAGGATCAACATTATAAGTGATAGTCTTTTCTTCAACTTTAATAGGTGCAACTACTTTTACTTCATTGGGAGGATTATATTTAAACCACTTCTCCCTAGGGAGATCAACATAAGTAACAAAGGATTCACAAAACGAGGCTACTATCTCAGAGTCAAGTACATATTTAGTGCTAAATTCACGAAAAGCATCAGTATCCATAAAAGATTTAACATAATCAAACTTAGGTGTTATACCTAACTCCTTACCTTCGTCGAGTTTCCAATCTTCAGAGTTATGTTTAATTATTTCCAATAAATCCCATTTGAATTGAATAGTCTTCATCATAAAAGAATGAGTACAAGAAATATCGAGCATGGATCAATTATTGAGAGAAAGTCAAGCATAAATTTTTTGAATGATAATTTATCCTGAGAGCTCATGATTGGGGGATGAATACAACATTAACTTAAGCCTCCCCCAAGCTTGAGCGATGCTTTCTCCTTCGCGAGGCCAAAAATTATATATATAATTACGATCATGATGAACAAGATGCATAGGATAAAACTTCTGATGAAATTCCAATTTCAATTGGTTGTAGTTCCATGATCCCATATCATCACATAGCCTAAACCATGTCAATGCCTTTCCCTTCAATGATAAAGGGAAGACCTTCTTCTTGATAACATCCTCGGGCATGCCTGCAAGCTTAAATAATCCATAAACTCCATCCACATAGATTAGGTGCAAATCGGGATGTAATGTTCCATCACCTTTGAAAGGATTAGCTAGTAGTTTCTCTATCATACCCGAAGGAATTTCAAAGTAAACATTTCCAATAGGTTCAGTACGTTGAGGAGCAACTCTTTTCTCTACTGGTCAGGGTGAAGATACCCCGAACAAGCCCCTCAAAGGATTATGTTCCATAGTAACAAGTGATAGTAAATTTTAGCACACTATATAAATTTTTCCTTACCAAATTCCACCTACCAAAGACGCTTCACTCCTCGGCAACGGTGTCAGGAAAGAATCTTGATGACCCACAAGTATAGGGTATCTATCATAGTCCTTTCGATAAGTAAGAGTGTCGAACCCAACAAGGAGCAGAAGGAAATGATAAGCAGTTTTCAGTAAGGTATTCTATGCAAGCACTGAAATTATCGGTAACAGATAGTTTTGTGCTAAGGTAATTTGTAACATGTAACAAGTAATAAAAGTAAATAAGGTGCAGCAAGATGGCCCGATCCTTTTTGTAGCAAAGGACAAGCATGGACAAACTCTTATATAAAGGAAAACGTTTCCGAGGACACATGGGAATTATCATCAAGGTAGTTTTCATCACGTTCATATGATTCGCGTTCGGTACTTTGATAATTTGATATGTGGGTGGACCGGTGCTTGGGTACTTGTAACACCCCCAGTGTCCTTCTACATTAATCCCATGTTAATGGTGCCATGTCATCATGTTACTGTTGCTAATCTTCACTTGATCCAAATCACAATTCAAATTCAAATCCAATCTAAAGTCAAAAATTCATATTTGCCAAACCTAAAAACTAAAATGTTCAAAGTCTTGCAAATAATCCCTATGTATTTGTCATTTTGGGACCAACCTCATTTGGTTTCCCAAATTTTCCCCTCGAATTAATTTAGTGGAGCAGCATTTTCAGATAAACACATTTTTTAATTCAATTATAAATTTGAACGGTTCCTTTTGGCCTCAAACTTTTTGTGCAGCCTTATAGTGTGGACTAGGTTTATGTGCAAAGTTTCATAGTTAATAAAAATTTATTTTGTAGCTAAAATAAGTAGAAAACAGTAGCTAAAATAAATAAAATTGAAATTGAAAAATAGGAAGAAAAGAAAAGGGCCTAAACCTAATACTGATTGGGCCTTAGTGGCAGAGGAGGTCCAGTCCACCTGGGTTTTCCCCTTCCTCTTGCTACAGGAGGCGCGGAGGGGAGTTGTGGTGTCCATCCGCCGGCGATGGACGTGCGTGGCGGCCATCCATGCCCCCTGGCCGCCTACAAAGCTTTCCCCGCGGCCCCCTCGACCGAACCCTAGCTTATCCTCCTCCTCGCGACGCTACACTCCGCCACAAACACGTCCGCCGCCCCGCCGTCTTGCTGTCGCCATGGACGCGGCCATCGAGCTCCCCGGCGCTTGAGGAGTTGTCTGGAAGGGCCATCACCGACGAATACGTCTACCCCGGACATCGATTTCAAGTTGGAGCCGTACATCACAAGGTCGCCGCCTTCTTCTTCCTCTGCAACTGTCGGACTCTGATGCGTCGATCCGCTCCGTCTGCTACAACTAAGCCTGTCGGTGTACAAAAAGAGGGGTACGCTTTTTGTACCCCTATAACTGTGCACGGGCAGTCTGAGCCACCGGCACCACCACACTGAGCAAGGCAAGGGAGGTGAGCCAAGGTAAGGCTGAAGCTCAGGAGAAGCAGAACGACGCCATGACCAATACCACAAAGAGCGAAGGGGACGAAGCGGACCCCCCCCTGGTAAGATCCTCGCCAGGAGGCGGTTTTAGCAAACCCGGCAAGACCCTTGCCGTGGCAGCTCGCCCCACACCTACGGAGTGAGTCACCCTTGAGTCCACTGCCCCCATGGGGCAAAGATTCGGGAGACATCCCCGTGGTGGCATGCAGATCTTTGTGAAGACATTCAAGATCAGATACACCCTTTAGAAGATGATGATCCTTGGCGGGATCCCAGCCAAGGAGGACCACAAGGCCCCCGGCAAGCGCCTTGCCGGGGATGACAGCAGGCGCCATGGCAAGACCCTTGCCGGGGCCCCAGCAAGGCCCTTGCCAAGAACACCCGTAGGGCCACCATCAGGCCCACGCCAGTCAAACCTCCACCGCCGTTCGCATGCAGCTGCCAACCCAACCAGCTGGCAGGCACCTGCGTGGCGGCATGCGGATCTTCGTGGAGACCCACCACTATGCCACCTCAGCTGCCTGCCTGCCTACATGGCACCGCGGGCGCCACTGGCCAGGGCGCGTGTCGACGCGAGAGGCAGCAGCGACGGACGAGACAGGGCTCTCCCCCGTCCCCGATAAAGCAAGGACACCTGGGCAAGACGCATTAAATGTGCCTTGTCATGTAATGCGAGGGATAACCTCACATCACTGTTCCCTTTCCACCTCCTCTGTGCCACTGTGGCAACACCTTTCCTATAAAAGGACGCCCGAGGCGACCAGGAGGGGGATTCGGCTTTTTGGAGCTCCTCACGCCCCATAGCTAGCTCAAGAACACAGATATACAATCTACCAAAGCAGGAGGAGGGTTTTACGCATCCCTCGGCCCGAACCTGGATAAACGAACCGTGTGCTATCTGTTTGATCCGCTCTTCTCACGACCCCGCGCCCCGCAACCGTAGTAGGGATTCTTGTGATCCCATAGGTGTCATTCCCACCGACATCTTTGGTGCGCCAGGTAGGGGGCGCAGTTGTGAGAATCGGCTTTAGCAGTTAGTTCAACGCTTCTTCATCGTCATGGCGCCCAAGAAGAAGACGACGGTGGCGGTTGGCCCGTCGGAAGCCGGATGTCCTGTCCCGACGCGGGCGAGCAGCGGACCAGTCGCAGAAAGGACCCGGGGTGCCGTTCGCGAACACCAACACCGTCCCAGCAGCCGGAGTTTGGGAGGCGGCGATGTTCGTGCACCTGGTAACGGGCCGCACGCCGCCAAATCCAAAGACGGAGCCAGGCCCTCCGCGGGTGGCGCGGGGCCTTCCAAGATCGCTACCGCCCCGCCCTAAGGCGATCCGAGGGCCTCCAAGACTCCCACGCGGGCGCCGACGGCGCGCTCCTCTCAAGCGGCGCGTGACGAACGGCGCAATCACGCCGAAGACCCCGGGCGTCGTCGCGGGAAGTGCCCCGAGCGCCACTCCGAGGAGGTAGAAGACCTGCCCGCTCGCTGAGGCGCTGGCGAAGATGGCATGCGACCGCGGGGTCGTGATAGAGCTCCTTCTGACATGGTCAGAAGTCGAAGCGCGTAGCGATCCGTGTAGGTTTTGCTGCCACCAATGCCAGCAGAAGCCCTGGCGTGCGCGCAGTTGCTCCTTGATTTTCCTCCCACTACGGGGAAACTTGACGAATGGAGAGCCACTATCCGAAGCCTTGTTGCGGTGGCCAACAAAGACGAACCGAGTCCGGTGGAGCCCCCGGGTCGACGCTCCGACGGAGTCCCACGCACCAGTGGCAGGAAAGCCGGCGGTGCCGCGACCACGGTGCACTCACCTCCTCCTCGCCTGGTACCGCGGACGCCAGCCCGTCGCGACATTGCGGGTGACGAAATCTCCATAGCGTCGTCCGACCCGCAGACCCACTATGACCAGCGCCAAGTCCTTCGGGAACTAGAACATGAAGACGCTCGAACCACTATCGAGCGCAGGCACGGAGTGCGCCACCAGTCAGACAGGCGAGCAGGGCCTGCTGCGAACCACCCGACATCGGAGAGCCCTGGAGGCCTACCTTAATAGGTAGGCTGTCCGGCTTTTACACGTGACCTGCGACAGTTCCAGTGGCCCACTCACCCCACCTTCAAACCTGACGTGGGCGAAAAGTACAGCGGCAAGACACACCCGTCTGAGTTCCTCAGCATCTACACCATTGCGATGCAAGCTGCCGGAGCCCGCGACGATAAGGTGCTTGCGAATTACTTTCCGTTGGCTCTTAAACCCAACGCCATGTAATGGTTGATGCACTTGCCGGTAGACTCTATTTCCTCCTAGTCGGATTTGTGCCATGAGTTTGTGGGCGCCTTTACTGGAGGCCACCAAGCCCATGGCCAAGCGAGCGACCTGCACGTTATTACCCCAGAAGGGAGGCGAGAGTCTCTGCAAGTATATATAGAGGTTCAGTCGGATACAGTACAATATCCCTGATGTTTACTCTGCCGCCATCATCAGCGCGTTCCATCAGAACGTGCGTAACTGCAAGATGCGCGAAGAGCTGGCAATGAACAAGGTGAAAGATGTAGCAGAACTCTATGTTCTTGCTGACAGATGTGCCCGGGCTGAAGAGGGAAGGAAGTACCCCGGCGAAGACGCCGGCGTGGAAACCAACTCCTCAGATGAAGATACTGCCGCCCCGGCGAAGAAGGGTCGGCGCCGCAACAGGAAGCGCAAAGGTAAAGCTGTGCTTGCCGTCGAGGGATCTGATGACACCGGCTCCACCAAGAAAACGAAGGCAGATGACCCCGGCAAGGAAATTGCCGGATGTGTCTCCTGCCGGGCCTTGGCGGTTGCCGAGAAGCCAGGAAACTCCGACAAGCGATACTGCAAGATCCATCGCACCAAAGGCCATGCTCTCCAAGACTGCCGACAGGTTGATCTCCTCGTTGAGAAGCAGAGGGCTGAATATGAGAGGCGGACAAGGAGAAGGGCGAAGACGGTGCTAAGGGGTTCCGCAAGAAGCGTGACGGCCAGGCGGGCCGTCACGGCAAGGATAAACAATAGGAGAGGCCCGCCCGGGGCCGTGACAAAAAGCCAGAAGACAACGATCACGAAGAGAATGACGAATCCGGCGACCAAGAGTTTCAGAAAGCTACAGAGGCCATGTACGTAGACGGCGGCGCCTCGCTGCATACTTCTCACCGCCAGCTTAAACAGTGGGCGCGAGAGATTATAGCGGCAGAGCCGTCGTTTGATGCCCAAAGGCCGCTGAAGTGGTCCAGCACACCTATCTTTTTTGACACTGAGGATCACCCTGATCGCACTACTGCGGTCGGGAGCTTGCCATTGTTGGTTTCACCAACAATACGCAACCTCAAGGTGACAAAGATGCTAGTCGATGGTGGGGCCAGTCCGAACTTGATCTCGCCTGCCGTGATCGAGAAACTGCAGATTCCTGATGGAGACCACGAAGAGACGGGCACGTTTCAGGGGGTCAACCCGGGAAGAAGCCAACCTAAGGGAAAGGTCACGCTGCCCGTGACTTTTGGAAGCGATCTGAACTACAGGACGGAGAGGATCGTGTTTGATGTTGCCAAGATCCCCTTGCCCTACAACGGGATCCTTGGCCGCCTAGCGCTGGCCAAGTTCATGGCGGCGTCACACTACGCCTACAACACCCTGAAGATGCCAGGACCTGTGACGATCATCACCATCCCCTCCGAAAAGAAAGATGCGCTGATTTGCGCTGACCAACTATACCAGAAAGCAGTTGCAGTAGCTGCCGCCACTAGGGCACTTGCTCCTACCGCTGGGACCCCAGGAGGGAAGAAGAAGAAGAAGAAGACCGGTGAGACCTCAGACACCCACTCCGGCAAGCGCACCTCTTCGGAGTGTAGTGCTCCCGTCAAGGACGTGCCAGAGAGCTCCACCGGCGGAAACAAGAAGCCCAGGGCCATACTGCCGGGAACAAAGAAGGTTTCTGTCAATGAGGACGGCACGGGAGGGGCTTTCACCATAAGCTCCACCCTTGACAACAAATAGGAAGACACGCTCGTCACCTTCCTGTGGGCGAATGTCGATGTGTTTGCATGGCAAGCTTCCGACATCCCCGGCGTTCCTAGGGAGGTGATTGAGCACCACCTTGCTGTCTGTCCTCATGCGCGGCCCGTCAAGCAGAAGGTCAGAAAGCAAGCTTTGGAACGACAAGAGTTCATCACAGAGGAGATCCGGAAACTGGAAGCAGCGGGTTTGGTAAGAGGAGTGCTCCATCCAACGTGGTTGGCCAATCCGGTCGTAGTGCGCAAGGCTAATGGGAAGTGGAGGTTTTGTATTGATTACACAGATATCAATAAGGCTTGTCCTAAGGACCCCTTCCCGTTTCCGCGCATCGACCAGATTGTTGACTCCACAACTGGGTGTGATTTGTTGTCATTCCTCGATGCCTACTCCGGCTACCACCAGATCTTCATGACAAGAGAAGACGAAGAGAAAACAACATTCATCACCCCATGTGGACGTATTGTTTCATGCGGATGCCTTTCGGGTTGAAGAGTGCTGGTTCGACGTTTGGAAGGGCGGTCCAGATTGGTTTTAAACCCCAGCTCCATAGAAATATGGAAGCTTATATGGATGACATAGTGGTCAAAACCAAGGGCAGGGCCACCCTCATACCGGATTTGCAAGAAACATTTGCAAACCTGCGCAAGATCAATCTCAAGCTGAAACCAGAGAAGTGCGTCTTTGGTGTCCCGTCCGGCAAGCTTCTCGGGTTCTTTGTGTCACAGCGTGGGATAGAGGCCAATCCGGACAAGATCAAAGCTATAGAGCAGATTGAAGCACCCAAGCGAATCAAGGATGTGCGTCGGCTTGCTGGTTGCGTCGCCGCCATGGGCAGATTCATTTCCAAGTCTGTCGAGCGCGCCCTTCCCTTTTTCAAGATCCTGAAAAAGGCGGGCCCAATGGAGTGGACGCCAGAAGCCAAAGCAGCATTGCAAGATTTGAAGAAGTACCTCTCCTCCGCGCCTAGTTGCGCCTAGGCCACAGGAGCCGTTGCTGCTATACCTAGCGGCAACGAACCAGGTGGTCAGAGCCGCACTAGTGGCGCAGAGAGAGGTTGACGACGAGGTAATGGCAGCGACAGAGCCCGACACCACCAATGCAGAGACGACACAGCCAGTTGAAGTGCCGCCGAAGGAGAAAATGATGCAGCACCCGGTCTACATTGTTAGTTCCCTCCTGCAGGGAGCTAGATCAAGGTACTCCGGCGTGCAGAAATTGCTCTTCGGCCTTCTTATGGCCTCGAGGAAACTGCATCACTACTTCCAGGCACACGAGATCACTGTCATCACTTGCCTCCCTCTGCAACGGATATTGCACAATCCAGATGCAACGGGAAGAATTATGGAATGGGCACTGGAGCTGTCCAGCTTTGGCCTCAAGTTTGAAAGTACTTCGACGATCCAGAGCCGAGTCCTGGCGGAGTTCATTGCAGAATGGACCGCAATGCCTGACGAAGAAGCCCAAGAGATTGCTCTCCCTGGCAAGGAGGCAAGTTGCAGTTGGATCATGTACTTTGATGGAGCTTTCTCCTTACACGGCGCCGGGGCTGGCGTACTTCTTGTCGCACCCACCAGAGAGCACCTCATGTACGTGATCCAGATGCACTTCCCCAGGGAGGTGTCAACAAACTATACGGCAGAGTACGAAGGGCTGCTCGCCGGTCTTAGGATCGCGGCGGACCTCGGAATCAAGAAGCTCATCGTCAAGCAAGTCAACAAGGACTACCAGAGCCCATTGATGAAGGCCTACGTCGATGAAGTGAGAAAGCTGGAAGAGCGTTTCAATGGTATACAGGCTGAATACGTTCCCCGAGCGAAGAACGATATCGCCGATTACCTGTCAAAACACGCTGCCCTCAAGCTACCTGTGGAACCAGGTACCTTTGTGCTCTAGCTAACTCAGCCATCCATTGATCCATCA
This sequence comes from Triticum dicoccoides, assembly GCF_002162155.2. Lineage (NCBI taxonomy): Eukaryota > Viridiplantae > Streptophyta > Magnoliopsida > Poales > Poaceae > Triticum > Triticum dicoccoides. The sequence goes on from NC_041380.1 coordinate 200,143,205, forward strand.
ACAGAGCTGAACAAGAGATGGAAATCAGGACCCGGCAAGTACTTTCCTACCGAGTTCCCCGGAGCCGCCGGCAAGGATGTTGCCGGGGACACTGAGCCCGCCACGGGACGGCTAGATCTAGCGGAGCGTCAAGCACTTGCCATCGAGGCAGCCGCTCCTATAGCGGAGGAAATGCCTTTAGTCCTCGCCGTCGAGCCCCAGGCTCCATCTTGGGCACAGCATACCGTCCGATTCCTCCAAACAGGTTAACTTCCTGAAGAGCAAGAAGAAGCGGAAAAAGTAGCCCGTCGCTCTACCATGTACCAGTTCGTCGATGACGTCCTGTACAGAACGAGGCCGAACGGCGTGAAATTGAAGTGTATCCCTCGGGAGGAAGGACTGGAGCTGTTGGCGGAGATACATGGAGGAATATGTGGATCCCACATTAGGTCAAGGGCCCTTGCCGGCAAGGCATTTCGGCAAGGTTTCTTCTGGCCCACCGCCCTCCAAGATGTGACGACACTAGTCACCAGGTGTGAAGCGTGTTAGTTCCATTCAAAGAAGCTTCATCAGCCAGCTCAAGCCCTTCAAACCATTCCTCTCTCCTGGACCTTCTCGGTCTGGGGGCTCGACATACTGGGCCCTTTCCTCCGCGCTGTAGGGGGCTTTGAGTACTTGTACGTTACAATCGACAAGTTCACAAAGTGGCCAGAAGTGGAGGCAGTGAGGAAGGTCACAGCTCAGTCAGCCGTCAAGTTCTTCAAAGGACTAGTGTGCCGTTTTGGTGTACCCAACAGGGTCATCACCGACAATGGCACATAGTTCACAAGCCGCACCTTCATGCAATATATCCAAGACCTCGGCAGCAAAGTCTGTTTCGCTTCTGTTGCTCACCCACGAAGCAATGGTCAAGCTGAGAGGGCAAATGCTGAAGTACTGCGAGGCTTAATGACCAAGACCTTTGACAGGCTGCACAAGAGTGGAAGGCGCTGGATTGATGAGTTGCCGACGGTTCTTTGGTCGATCAGGACGGCGCCAAATCGAGCCACCGGCCAGACACCCTTTGCCCTGGTATACGGGGCAGAAGCAGTTCTCCCCACTGAACTCATATATGGGTCACCTCGAGTGCTTGCTTATGATGAGCTTGAGCAAGAGCAACTGTGGCAAGATGACGCAATGCTCCTTGAGGAAGATCGTCTTCGGGTGGCTGTGAGAGCAGCACGCTACCAGCAAGCCTTGCGCCGCTACCATAGCCGCAAGGTTCATGCCCGAAGCCTTGAGGAAGGCGACCTTGTCCTTCGGCGCGTTCAATCGGCCAAGAATTCGAACAAGTTGACGCCAAAGTGGGAAGGCCCTTATCGGGTAATACGAGTCACCAGGCCCGACGCAGTCCGCCTAGAGACCGAAGATGCCGTTCTAGTGAGTAACTCCTGGAACATTGAGCATCTTCACAAGTTTTACCCGTGAGGCGAGGCTTGCCGGGCCCCCCGGCAAGCCACCTTTTGTACAAGCATTGCCGATGATGCATGTAGCCCTTTGTACAAAGCCAGGCGCAGACCCTGAGCACAAGTAAATGAAGCGCTGGCGCCCTAAGTTATAGCATGCATGCTAGGTCAAGTCTCGTCCTTGGTTAGGGTTGATAGTGCTTAGCGGCGACTAACCCCTAGCTTAGAGGTCGAGTGTGCGTCTCTTTGTCTTTCTTTTGTCTTCTTTGGTGCACAGGACACACGGATATCCATGCCGAACCACTTGGGGAGGAAAAGAAGATGAACAGACCAGCATCTAGCCCCCGGCAAGCCCGCATTGCTGGGGGCTGCAAGAGCAAAGATTCACCCACGGCGAACCAGAGTTGCCGGGGGCTGCATCTTCAGATAAGTTCTTCATCCCTTATCATGCATTCCATTATGGACTGAGGTATGTGAAACCTCGTTTTCCCCTAAGCTATCATGCTCCCATAACTCTAGGTCCTAGGGCTCGTTCCTGGGGCCAAGTTTGGTCATAGTCGTGGCAGCGAAAGGATGAAACAAGGAGCCAGAACCCGCCTCATCCCTGCCTCCGCCAAAGGCGTGAGGAAGGTCGAGCGAAGTGGGAAGACGACAAGGCCTGTTGCCGGGCAAGGAAATGTTTATCTTGAAGGTATCAAGGATTTACTCCTTGTTGTGGGTTCTACACACAAACAAATGACCCGGCAAGAATCCCTTTTTCATTAAAAACATTCCACTCAGGTACAGTCCATAGGGAATGAAAAACATGAATGATGGGATTACAAGTTTTAAATTCAGCTAAGGCCCGAAGGCTTACAAACTAAAAAGAGAGAAGGTGCCCGTAATCCCTTTCTTGTCCCTCTCCTCAGGAGGCAGGTCAAGGAGACGAAAAGGGCAAAAGGGGCGCCTAGGTGACCTACGGGTGGCAGAAGACACCAAGAGAACATCTCGGTGGCCGTCCGAAGGCTGGATGGTGATGGCGGCGCCGGAAGCAAAGCTCGAAGACGAGGTGGCAGGACGTCAGCACATGTCGAAGGCGTCGGTGCCCGCGTACTCCGACTTGACGGCCTTGCCGCCCGCCCTCTTCCTCTTCCGCAGCCTCCCACCGCCAGCCGCCCAAGGAGACGACCCCGGGAAGTTCAGGGAGCCGGCGACGCGGATGATGGGCTCGCCGGTGCCGCACGGAGCGGCACCCGACACCTAATCGGACCCGTCACCCTGCCGCCTACTACCCTCGTCGTCGCTGCCGCTGTCCTCCTCGTCACTCCCGCCCGAGGAGGAGTCTTCAGTATCAGAAGAGCTCTCCACGCAGCACCTTGCACGGGTCCCAAAGCACCCGAAGACCTTGACGGAGAGAAGGCCACCCTCCATCAGCTTAAAATGGAGAGTGAGCCCCTCCATCAAGCGGTGGATATGGGCAAACGTCTTCCATCCCCGACGGAGATACATCATGTGAGGGGCAGGGAAATTGACGCGGGCCCGCGTGCCACTGATCGCGCAGCCCCTCATGTGCAGCCACAACGACTCCGGCGGATCCAGCTCCATCTCCCGCGCGAATGGAGTCGGGAGACGAAGGCGGCGGCGAGGCGGCCGGCGTAGCCTGACGAAGAACATGCAAGGGTCATCCCCAACGTGGCCCTCCAAGGGGGGAAGAACTGATGGCGGAGGCGAGGCCGGCGCGCCGCCCCGTCCTCCTCTTCCCCGAGCGCCTCGGCCTCGCCCACGGCCTCGCCCCCTCCCCCTTCCCCGCGCGGCTGGCTCTGCCACCGCGGGTGCAGGAGAAGGAGTGACGCGTTGTCGAGCGGCGACCCACGCCGCCACCGTTGAAGGACCAGGATTCCCTCTCTCCATGACGGATGGAAGGGGGGAGAAGAAGTTGAAGAAAGGAGGAGATGAAGGAATGCGGGATGCCATCCTCCCTCCCGCTCTTTATAAAGGAACGGGGTGGGGGCTCGGCCACCCTGCTCAGCCAATCAAGACGCGGAAGGCGCAGGGAACTGGGATCGACTCGCCGCCCCAGCCCACAGCAGCCCGGTTTCCCGCCTCCACCGTTCACCACCCCAAGCGCAAGAGAGCCACGTGGCGGGCGTGCAGGACCGAAGCGACGGGTGAGGCGACCTCTCCCCACCCCGTGATCATGGGGAGTAGACGCCTTGAAGACCACGCCTCGGCCCCTTTCAGTAAATGGGCCGCGCCTCCATGCCTCCCTCCGTTTATGGGGAAGGCGCAAACCGCCCCCTTTACTACGACGTGACGCATGCATGCAGAGCTCATCCCCACGCATGCCACCCATGTCACACAGGCCTCCCCACGCCGCGCCATGCGCGGGAAGCAAGGGAAGCACAGCGCACGAAGAGACTTACCGCGGTAAAAACCACCCCTCCTACCCGTGCACCGTTTTGGGCCTAGACCAACGATGCGATTGCGCTTACGTGTGGCCCAGGCCCAGGGGCTCCTGTCGGTGTACAAAAAGAGGGGTACGCTTTTTGTACCCCTATAACTGTGCATGGGCAGTGTGAGCCACCGGCACCACCACACTGAGCAAGGCAAGGGAGGTGAGCCAAGGTAAGGCCGAAGCTTAGGAGAAGCAGAACGACGCCAAGAGCAAGACCACAAAGAGTGAAGGGGATGAAGCGGACCCCCCCGGCAAGATCCTTGGCGGGAGGTGGTTTTAGCAAACCCGTCAAGACCCTTGCCGTGGCAGCTCGCCCGACACCTACGGAGTGAGTCACCCTTGAGTCCACTGCCCCCATGGGGCAAGGGTTCGGGAGACATCTGTCACGACCGGTTTTCCAATAAAAATATTTATTGATAAACCAGTCTTTTGAGTCCAGTATGAGAGAAATCCTCCTCACTGGTAGACAATTTCTTGATACAATAAGCCAGTAGCATAAAATATATTACAGGGTTGAACTGCGGTCGCTCAACCAATTATTACAAGCACGCCAATAATCATACACAATGGCGGACAGGACACAGTGGTGTGGAGACATACTACTGACTCATGGATAGGTTGGTGGTGGAAAAGCACAGCGGGAAGGGAAATACAAGACTCTAATGATATCATTTCATCGAACGTCGAGGTGAGGCTCGATAAATTTATTTGGTAGCGGAAGCGGTTATAAAACAGTGGCCAAATCCAGGGTCGCACGAGACTGACTGGGACTCCTCTAAGTGTCGGACTCGCTATCGAACTCTTCATCCATGAGATCGCCTTCGTCAGCATCTGGCCAAATCAACAAGCCAGTGAGTACTTTGAAAGTACTCGCAAGACAGTTCGGACGTAAGATATAACAAATGCATGCATGGATGCAACATGATTAATTCCTTAATGCACAATAAATAAAAATTGGCATAACGGGTAAGTAAAAAGGGAAAACGGCGGTAGTCCGCCTGAAATTCCACAGACATAAATAAGGACCGATCGAGTGTCTGAAGTGACGCCTCGAAAGGTGAACAAATGCAAATAAGGAAATGAGGCCACAGTCGGGCATCTTAGCGACACCACATAAAGGGCTTTAAAAGAAATGCCACAGTCGGACGTCTGAGCGACATCGCGTAAAGGGCTTTTAAAAGAATTGCCACAGTCGGACGTCTGAGCGACATCGCAGAAAGGGCTTTAAAAGAAATGCCACAGTCGGACGTCTGAGCGACATCACAGAAAGGGCTTTAAAAGAATTGCCACAGTCGGACGTCTGAGCGACATCGCAGAAAGGGCTTTAAAAGAAATGCCACAGTCGGACGTCTGAGCGACATCACAGAAAGGCTTTAAAAGAAATGCCACAGTCGGACGTCTGAGCGACATCACATAAAGGGCTTTTAAATTCACCAGTAAACAATACTCATAATAAACATTCACACCATGAGAATAAACAGGTTAGTCCATCCACAGGGATAATCATTCAATCGGACTTAGCACTCATGCGATTCATCGGAGTCTCTGTCATCAAAGCTGACAATTGATTAGGATCAGATGGAACGAACTTGACATGGAAGAGATGATTTGGAGGAATATATGACTCTGCAGAGTTTGTACAAAAATTTTCCCACAGTCAACGGATTTCCGTAGTCCCGAAGGACTAGTTCCGTTTATGGTATTTCGGGAGAAAACACAACTAACCGGTACACACCCATCCTACCTCTCGATGCTAGGAATCACCCTAGTCATCGTCCAAGAAAAACTTTTGAGACGGGGAGATCACAATCTCGAATAGCACGGGATCAAATTTATATACGCGCGCTCTAAGGGGTGCCCCCCTCTCGGTCCCAACCGGAAACACCCATGCCCCCTGACCGGATGACTGGCTTTAATCCAGGGCCATGGAACCATCATCATGGCCTCTCCTCTTTGGTGTGTACCACGAAAGTGGTTTGCAACTTACTAAACCATATTCCTTGCGGAAAACATGTGGTAGTACAAGGAAGGAAGTGATAGGTACTGGACCGAAATGGTTTGACACTGAAGTCACATAGTCTGGCGTAAGACTGGCATGCTACAACACTGCCATCGTACCCATCCTCATACCAACACATGGCCATTCATATTCACATTCATCCACGTATGGATCATTGAACTCACTCACCTTGTTATCACATAAAATAACGTTCATCGGTATGCTTACCAACATGCCATGAAACTAACTAAATGCAAAACATGCCGAGACACTCATCATATCAAAAGTTCAAACATGCTTGCCTGGTTCAGAGTAGTCGGAGCCTAGCTCGGTGAAGTTCGCGGCTCCGTCACCTCCTTCGGTATCTACGGTTTAAAGAAAATACATGCGCTAACGTGAATACCAAGGAGAGCACAGAAGGTAAACCAAATATTTTTCAAATAAATCTGATAAAAAACTAGACAAAATTTTAAAGAGAACAGAAAAGGAATCAATCAAAAATACTTTTCTGATTAAAAGTTATAAGGGTTTTTGTCCAGGGACTTATCTATAATGAAACAGAAGATTTCCAGGGGCTAGTTTATAGAAGCAGAAAACGCTTCGGTAGCGATTACGCCAGCCCGAAGAGAAAACGTATTTGGCAGAAGGCGTTTTCAGACAACGCTTCGTTTAGAAAGGACAGAGAGGCTGACAGCGGGTCCCACTTGTCATGTTTAAATATTCAAATGGGAAGGATGAGGCTCGTCGGCGCCCGAGAGCTGCTGAGGTCGCCGGCGGCGATCCACGATGAGGCATGGGGATCAGAGGTTACCAATGTGCTCACCGTGTCCTTCCGCAGCGGTGGGGGGTGGTGTTGGTCGCCGGTGAGCACCACGTCGACGGCGGTCTCAACTCCGGCGGATGGTGGTTCGGGCGTGGATGGAGCTCGTCAGAGAGGGCTGCAAGGATTAAATTGAGGTGGGGGTTAGACTACTGGGTGCAAGAGAGGGCTACGGACGAGGTTTGGGCGCCGGAGGTGGCCTCACCGAAGTGAATCGAGCTGGAGGCCGAGGCGGATCGGGGTGGCCGGAGCCGGGGAAGGAGACCTCCTCGAGGTCCTCCCAGTGGCCTGGCGGGGTGTTGGTGAGTAGTGGGGGTGCTGCGTGCACGAGAGTGAGCTCGGGACCCCTTTATATAGGCGGTCTGAGGCGGTTGCCGTGAACGGAGATTTCCGGCGAGCGATTACGGTGGCGCAGTGCTCGGTCGGGGTGGTTAGGGAGTCGAGCGTCATCACGGAGGATCAAAGGGTCCATTTTTGTGCTAAGCTGGCCGGGGTTTGGGCGTTTGGGTCGAGCTCGACGGAACGGGGTGGCGCGGGCCCGTCGGCGGCAGAGAGCGCGCTCCGTGCATGCTGCGCCACGGCGACGGTGCCGCATGCGTGCGCTGGCACGGAGAAGGCCACGCGGAGCCACCAGAAGATTTGGGCGGTGCCGAACGGCGTTGCGCCGCCGTTCTCCTCCCTGTCGGCCCTTACGGGGAGCCGGCCGCCGCAAGACACGCCGGCGCAGGCGGGCCAGGGCGCCACCGACGCCAGGGTCGCGCCAAGTGCGCGTGTGAAGCTTCGGACAAGCAAGCGAGGCCGCGAGCAACGTGCCAAGTGCACTGTGGCCGCGTGACTGAAACTGTCGAAACTGAAGATGACACTGAAACTGAATTTCTGAACTTTGAAGAGTAACAGTGCCCACAAGGTGTTCGACCAAATGAAAATGGCCTCTGGTGATTTTTCCTTGAGCTGATTTTTGGTGGAGTGGCTTCTCCTTGCTCAAGTAGGCTGTATGATTTTTGGTGGAATTTTTGGAGGAGTGTAGATATGAATTTCACCAAATTTGGCAAATCTGGTCCAAACTTGCAGAGACTAAATTTTGAAAATTTTGAAAAGAGGAGGAGTGGATCAAGATGGTTCTGGGTTATGGATGCTAAGGACAATCCAGGAGAATTGGTTTGAGGTCAAAACTCAAATGCAATAGGGCACTTGCTTTGAAAATCTCTCAGGCTCCAAATAATTTTCAGAATTGAATTTGGGGAAAAATAATTAGAATAAAAATCCAAAACCAGTTTGGATTAGTTGGGACAGATATTTTAGGTTGATCACAAGGGGGAGGGGAGGTTTTGGAGGGGTTTTATCTCATGGGCAAAAATACAAAGCCAAGGGTGGCTTCAAAGATATGAAAATCCCAAATTTTCATGGGGTTTCTTTTTTAAAAGAAAAAGATTAAACTCCAAAATAATTTTGAGAGAGAACCAACAGAGAAGAAGTTTGCAAAAGATCAACCACCAAAGTTTGAAAGAAATAAAATCCCTGCCAAGGCAAAAAGAGGTTTTTAAGAAGAAGGTTTTTTTCTGAGAAAGAAAAAAAAATTAAAAGAACAAAAGTCTCTCCTCAAAACCACAAAGCTTTTTGATAAAAACCAAATAAGAATTTTGGAGTGTCACAACACCTACCCCCTTAGGAAAAATCTCGTCCCCGAGATTTCAGCTGATCCTTAAATAAGTGTGGATGCTCTGTCCGAAGAAAATCCTCGCTTTCCCAAGTTGCTTCACTGTCGGTGTGATTGCTCCACTGGACTTTGAAAAACTTGATGGTTTTCTGTCGGGTCCTCCTTTCAGACTCCTCTAATATTCTTATGGGACGTTCTCGATAAGTGAGGTCTGGTTGTACGTCAATGTTCTCATGAGCTACATGTTTCTCTGGGTTGCTTACGCATTTCCTTAACTGAGAGACGTGGAACACGTCGTGAATGTCGGACAAGTCTTCGGGTAAGTCTAGCTGGTAGGCTACAGTGCCTCTTCGTGCCACTATGCAAAATGGTCCAATGAATCTTGGTGCTAATTTTCCTTTAATCTTAAACCGTTGCAATCCTCTCATCGGGGATACTCTCAAGTATACGAATTCACCGGGTTCGAAGCTGACCCTACGATGTTTCTGGTCATAATAACTTTTCTGTCGACTTTGAGCAGTCTTAAGTCGGTCCCTGATTAGTTTGACTTTTTCCTCGACTTCTCTGAGCATATCTGGTCCGAAGATGCGGCTGTCTCCAGTCTCTGACCAATTTAACGGGGTACGACATCTCCTTCCGTATAGGGCTTCGAAAGGAGCCATTTGCAGGCTGGTCTGGTAACTGTTGTTGTATGCGAACTCGGCATATGGCAGGCTGTCCTCCCAACTGGTTCCATAGGTGAGGACACATGCTCTCAGCATGTCTTCTAAAACCTGGTTTACGCGTTCTGTTTGTCCATCAGTCTGTGGATGGTATGCGGTACTGAAGGCTAGTTGGGTTCCCAGAGCCTGTTGTAATTGCTCCCAAAATCTTGAGACGAACTGAGTGCCTCTGTCGGAAATTATAGTCTTCGGGACACCGTGCAGACAGACTATGCGGGAAAGATAAATCCTGGCAAGCCTCTGAGTGGTGTAGGTTGTCTTTACTGGAATAAAATGTGCTACTTTGGTCAACCTGTCAGTGATGACCCATATGGCATCATTTCCGTGTCGTGACCGAGGTAATCCGACAATAAAATCCATCCCTATTTCATCCCATTTCCACTCAGGTATTTTGTTAGGTTGCAGTAGTCCGGCTGGTCTCTGATGTTCAGCTTTTATGCGTTGACATGAGTCGCAACATGCAATGAAAGCGGCTATGTCCCTCTTCATACCGTGCCACCAAAATCTTTCCTGAATATCCTTATACATTTTGGTTCCTCCAGGGTGGATCGAATATGGAGTGGTGTGTGCTTTAGTTAAAACTTGCTGTTTAAGGTCTTCTATGTTTAGCACGCATAGCCTTTCTCCGTACCATAATATTCCTTCATTGTCTATGACGAATTCCGAGGCCTTGCCCATACTCAACTTCCTTTTAATTCCTTCAATGCTGGGGTGACCGGACTGAGCCTCTTTAATTTTCTCCACCAGGTGTGGTTGTATTTCCAAGTTTGATATGGTGCCTTCTGCTACCATTATCAAGTTGAGCTTGACAAATTCTTGATGGAATTCGGGCCTCAAGCTGTGCAGATAGTTCCCGTTGGAGCTGGGGTTCCGACTCAGGGCATCGGCCACTACGTTTGCTTTCCCTGGATGGTAATGGATACCCACATCGTAATCCTTTACCAATTCTAACCAGCGGCGTTGCCGTAAGTTTAGTTCTGGCTGCGTAAAAATGTATTTGAGGCTTTTGTGATCCGTATATATCTCACATCGATTTCCAAGTAGAAAATGCCTCCATTCCTTGAGTGCATGAATAACTGCTGCCATTTCTAAATCATGAGTGGGATAATTTTCCTCGTGTTTGCGAAGTTGCCTTGAAGCGTAGGCGACAACCTTGCCTTCTTGCATCAACACGCATCCGAGACCCTTTTTGGATGCGTCGCAAAATACTTCAAAATTCTTGTGTATGTCAGGTACAATTAATACTGGTGCTGTTGTTAATTTCCGTTTTAGCTCTTGGAAACTTTTCTCGCAGGCTTCTGTCCATTCAAACTTCTTATCTTTCTTGAGTAACTGTGTCATAGGCTTGGATATGGTGGAAAATCCTTCAATAAATCTGCGGTAATATCCTGCCATTCCCAAGAAACTTCGTATGTCTGTTATGCTGGCTGGTGACTTCCAGTCAAGTACGGCCTTGACTTTCTCTGGGTCCACTGCTATACCGTCTTGGGTCAGCACGTGGCCTAGAAAACCTACTTGTCTTAGCCAAAATTCGCACTTGCTGAACTTGGCATACAATTGGTGTTTCCTTAGCTCTCCTAGTACAATCCTGAGATGTTCTGCGTGCTCTTCTGGTGTTTTGGAGTATACCAGAATATCGTTGATGAATACTACGACGAATTTGTCCATAAACTTCATAAATACTTTGTTCATGAGGTGAACAAAATATGCCGGGGCGTTAGTCAATCCAAATGGCATCACTGTGAATTCGTACAGCCCATATCTGGAGGTGAAGGCTGTTTTGGGGATATCTTCCGTTCGTACCTTCAATTGATGGTATCCTGACCTTAAGTCGATTTTTGAGAATACCTTGGCCTGATCAAGTTGATCAAACAAATCGTTTATCCTTGGCATCGGGTATTTGTTTTTGACTGTGACCATGTTAAGTGCTCGATAGTCGATACACAATCTCAGCGTTCCATCCTTCTTTTTGGCAAATAAAATTGGTGATCCCCAAGGTGAGGAGCTGGCCCGAGTGTATCCTTTATCCAGTATTCCTTTATTTGCTTCTTCAATTCGATCAACTCGGATGGTGCCATTCTGTATGGTTTCTTGTATATGGGGGTGGTTCCTGGCGCTAGCTCAATGCGGAATTCTATTTCTCGAACTGGTGGCATGCCTGGAAATTCACACACTACTGGAACCTTGTTTAGCTCAGAAACGTCCACCTTATTTAATCTCGGTTGCCGGGGTCTTTTTCCTTCCTTGGCTGATACTCTTATTGTCTTCCCTTGGTGGTGTGTGAGAATCACTGTCCTGTTGAAACAGTCGATAAAACCTTTATTGGTGGTTAGCCAATCCATCCCTAAGATGACATCCAGACCTTTATTTTCCAATACAATAAGATTTGCGTAAAACTCCAATCCTTCAAACTCAATGACCACATTCTGACAGTAATTCTGAGAAACTTGCTGAATCCCGGGGGACTTGATTATTAGGGATTTCTCCAAAGGAAGCATCGAAAAATTATTTTGCAAAGCAAAACTTTTCGAGATAAAAGAGTGAGAAGCTCCAGAATCAAACAAAACCATTGCAGGTATTGTGTTGACAGGAAACGTACCGAGTACGATATCCGGAGCATTTTGTGCCTCCTCTTTGGTTACGTGGTTCAGATGACCCTTCCTGTGGTTGTTGTTGGGATTGAAATTGTTTCGTTTGGGCGCTGAATTATGGTCGTCGTTGTTCGGCTTTGGGGTTGAGTTCCTTGGCTTGGGGCACTGTTTGGCATAATGCCCTTCTTCTCCACAAGCGTAACAGGTAACGCCGGGGCGATAGGTGAATTCCTTGTCCCTTGCATGAAAATTTTTGATTGGGCGTGAGACATTGGATGAGAATTCGGGTGTCCCACCCCTTTTAAAATCTATCTTGCTTCGGTGATTGCGAGTGTGATTAGTCTGGTCCCTTTTTCGCTTGCGGATATCTTCCAGACTGCGTCTCTCATTTTCTAGAGTAATGGCCTTGTCCACCAGCGTTTTACAATCAGGAAAAGTGTGCACGACCAGTTGGCATTTAAGTGCGGGCGCTAGACCGTCAAGGAATTTCTCCATCTTCTTGATTTCAGTCATACGCTCCTCATTGGCGTAGCGGGATAATAGGGTAAATTGACTGTTGTAATCTGACACTGTCATGTTCCTTTGTTTGAGGTCATCAAATTCTCTCTTCTTGATTTTCATAATACTCTTAGGAATATGTGCACCACGGAAACCTTCCTTGAAATCATCCCAGGTTATGTCATTTTCGTTGGGATGCATGTGCAGAAAATTCTCCCACCACGATGCGGCTGCTCCTGTGAGATAGTGTGGAGCATATAGTACTTTCTCGAGATCTGAACACTTTGCAATAATTAATTTCCTCTCCATACCTCGAAGCCAGTCCTCGGCTTCATGAGGTTTGTCAGTGTGAGAAAATGTTTGAGGACGTGTCTTCTGTAGCTCAGATAACTTGGAATGTTGCTGATACTGTCCATGATGATTCCCCATGTTGATGACTTGGTTCATCATCTCGCGATGTTGTTGCTGACTCTGTTCATAAATGCGGCACATTTGTGAAAGTGCCGATTCATTGCCTGGTTGGCTAGACTGTCCCTGAGTGAACTCGTTGCTGGGTTGTGCATCATAATTTTCCTCTGATGGAATTGGCATGGAGCGAGTCCAAGGATGAGACATTTTTCACTCTGGGGATATATTTTGTAAAACCCATAAGAAAAGCGGAAAAAGTCGCAAAAACAAATCCATAAAATGCATAAAGCTGGCGGATATTATTAAATACCCAAGCTTACTTAAGAAAAAAAAACAAATCGACTTGCGCACGGAGAAGGACTGCTCATTACATATCTTACACGTAGGCGGTAATTATACAGTACATCACTCAGGATATGTGTACATAATCCTGACATGTTATTAAGGCTAGTGCACTTCTCCAGATCCTACATGATGCGCAAACAGGCTACTTCTCACAACCTATGCACATATCTTACAAAGCGGTACAATACATGGCAGCTAAGCGTACTCAGGCAGAGATGTTGACGATCTCCCTTGCCCTGCCGAGGGCGAGGCGTAGCGAGGTTGGGGACTCGACTTCCTCCTCGCTAACGGGCTCCATACGTGTAGTGTTGCGCAGAGCGGGCGGAGTGGTTGCCAGGGGCGGAGCAACACGTACAGGAGTGGGCGCGAAGGTTGGTGTAGTGCGCGCTGGAGTGGGTGCAATGACTTGGTTAAATTCTTCGGTAGAAGGCAGGCGACGAGTAGGCGTAAAAGATGCTGATGACGAGACAAAAGTCGGTGGCGGTGCGATGGGTAGGAGCTCCCTCCTGTTGGCAGCACAACCATGGTCTGAGTCCATGCGGGTAGCTACGAAGTCGTCCACCAGGTTGTCGAAAGCTGCCTCCAGGGCCCGGAGATACTCAATGAGCATCTCAAAAGCCTCGTCTCGTTCTCCTCTGGGGCAGGAGTATGCGTAGTGACAGGTGTAAGGCACATGGCACGGAAGATAACGGTAACGACGAGTCCTCATCACGGGAAGGACATCCCTGAGACGAGCTATCGCCTCGCGGGCTGCCATCTGCATAGCATGCCTCTCCGTAGGCATAGCTCTTCCCACGAACCGGAAGCGGCGTGACTCACCACGCCCTCCCCTGAACTGCACCGCGGCCTGGTGCATGGTCAGACTGTCGTTGACTCGGTGCTGGTAGAGTGTGAAGACTGGGCGCACGGATGGCCCCATCGCGACCTGAACGATGAAAGAAAGAAGCTTGACGAACCCATCGGGCACGTTGGCGAAGGTCTGAGACTCGCAGCTGACGTCGGCCATCTAGAAAAGTAGGCAAAATTCTGCAGGGTCAGATCATAAATTTATGCTGACTGACAGAAAATGACTACAATTGCAAAAGCATAAAATAGCCCTGTCATGCTAATAACTAATTAGCGATCGCACCTAGTGGCTTCCTACAGTCAGCCTGGCTCTGGTACCAAGCTTGTCACGACCGGTTTTCCAATAAAAATATTTATTGATAAACCAGTCTTTTGAATCCAGTATGAGAGAAATCCTCCTCACTGGTAGACAATTTCTTGATACAATAAGCCAGTAGCATAAAATATATTACAGGGTTGAACTGCGGTCGCTCAACCAAATTATTACAAGCACGCCAATAATCATACACAATGGCGGACAGGACACAGTGGTGTGGAGACATACTACTGACTCATGGATAGGTTGGTGGTGGAAAAGCACAGCGGGAAGGGAAATACAAGACTCTAATGATATCATTTCATCGAACGTCGAGGTGAGGCTCGATAAATCTATTTGGTAGCGGAAGCGGTTATAAAACAGTGGCCAAATCCAGGATCGCACGAGACTGACTGGGACTCCTCTAAGTGTCGGACTCGCTATCGAGCTCTTCATCCATGAGATCGCCTTCGTCAGCATCTGGCCAAATCAACAAGCCAGTGAGTACTTTGAAAGTACTCGCAAGACAGTTCGGACGTAAGATATAACAAATGCATGCATGGATGCAACATGATTAATTCCTTAATGCACAATAAATAAAAATTGGCATAACGGGTAGGTAAAAAGGGAAAACGGCGGTAGTCCGCCTGAAATTCCACAGACATAAATAAGGACCGATCGAGTGTCTGAAGCGACGCCTCGAAAGGTGAACAAATGCAAATAAGGAAATGAGGCCACAGTCGGGCATCTTAGCGACACCACATAAAGGGCTTTAAAAGAAATGCCACAGTCGGACGTCTGAGCGACATCGCGTAAAGGGCTTTTAAAAGAAATGCCACAGTCGGACGTCTGAGCGACATCGCAGCAAGGGCTTTAAAAGAAATGCCACAGTCGGACGTCTGAGCGACATCACATAAAGGGCTTTTAAATGAATTGCCACAGTCGGACGTCTGAGCGACATCGCAGAAAGGGCTTTAAAAGAATTGCCACAGTCGGACGTCTGAGCGACATCGCAAAAAGGGCTTTAAAAGAAATGCCACAGTCGGACGTCTGAGCGACATCACAGAAAGGGCTTTAAAAGTAATGCCACAGTCGGACGTCTGAGCGACATCACATAAAGGGCTTTTAAATTCACCAGTAAACAATACTCATAATAAACATTCACACCATGAGAATAAACGGGTTAGTCCATCCACAGGGATAATCATTCAATCGGACTTAGCACTCATGCGATTCACCGGAGTCTCTGTCATCAAAGCTGACAATTGATTAGGATCAGATGGAACGAACTTGACATGGAAGAGATGATTTGGAGGAATATATGACTCTGCAGAGTTTGTACAAAATTTTTCCCACAGTCAACGGATTTCCGTAGTCCCGAAGGACTAGTTCCGTTTATGGTATTTCGGGAGAAAACACAACTAACCGGTACACACCCATCCTACCTCTTTGGTGTGTACCGGTTAGTTGGTGTGTACCACGGAAGTGGTTTGCAACTTACTAAACCATATTCCTTGCGGAAAACATGTGGTAGTACAAGGAAGGAAGTGATAGGTACTGGACCGAAATGGTTTGACACTGAAGTCACATAGTCTGGCGTAAGACTGGCATGCTACAACACTGTCATCGTACCCATCCTCATACCAACACATGGCCATTCATATTCACATTCATCCACGTATGGATCATTGAACTCACTCACCTTGTTATCACATAAAATAACGTTCATCGGTATGCTTACCAACATGCCATGAAACTAACTAAATGCAAAACATGCCGAGACACTCATCATATCAAAAGTTCAAACATGCTTGCCTGGTTCAGAGTAGTCGGAGCCTAGCTCGGTGAAGTTCGCGGCTCCGTCACCTCCTTCGGTATCTATGGTTTAAAGAAAATACATGCGCTAACGTAAATACCAAGGAGAGCACAGAAGGTAAACCAAATATTTTTCAAATAAATCTGATAAAAAACTAGACAAAATTTTAAAGAGAACAGAAAAAGAATCAATCAAAAATACTTTTCTGATTAAAAGTTATAAGGGTTTTTGTCCAGGGACTTATCTGTAATGAAACAGAAGATTTCCAGGGGCTAGTTTATAAAAGCAGAAAACGCTTCGGTAGCGATTACGCCAGCCCGAAGAGAAAACGTATTTGGCAGAAGGCGTTTTCAGACAATGCTTCGTTTAGAAAGGACAGAGAGGCTGACAGCGGGTCCCACTTGTCATGTTTAAATATTCAAATGGGAGGGACGAGGCTCGTCGGCGCCCGAGAGCTGCTGAGGTCGCCGGCGGCGATCCACGGCGAGGCATGGGGATCAGAGGTTACCAATGTGCTCACCGTGTCCTTCCGCAGCGGTGGGGGGTGGTGTTGGTCGCCGGTGAGCACCACGTCGACGGCGGTCTCAACTCCGGCGGATGGTGGTTCGGGCGTGGATGGAGCTCGTCGGAGAGGGCTGCAAGGATTAAATTGAGGTGGGGGTTAGACTATTGGGTGCAAGAGAGGGCTACGGACGAGGTTTGGGCGCCGGAGGTGGCCTCACCGAAGTGCATCGAGCTGGAGGCCGAGGCGGATCGGGGTGGCCGGAGCCGGGGAAGGAGACCTCCTCGAGGTCCTCCCAGTGGCCTGGCGGGGTGTTGGTGAGTAGTGGGGGTGCTGCGTGCACGAGAGTGAGCTCGGGACCCCTTTATATAGGCGGTCCGAGGCGGTTGCCGTGAACGGAGATTTCCGGCGAGCGATTACGGTGGCGCAGTGCTCGGTCGGGGTGGTTAGGGAGTCGAGCGTCATCACGGAGGATCAAAGGGTCCATTTTTGTGTTAAGCTGGCCGGGGTTTGGGCGTTTGGGTCGAGCTCGACGGAACGGGGTGGCGCGGGCCCGTCGGCGGCAGAGAGCGCGCTCCGTGCATGCTGCGCCACGGCGACGGTGCCGCATGCGTGCGCTGGCACGGAGAAGGCCATGCGGAGCCACCAGAAGATTTTGGCGGTGCCGAACGGCGTTGCGCCGCCGTTCTCCTCCCTGTCGGCCGTTACGGGGAGCCGGCCGCCGCAAGACACGCCGGCGCAGGCGGGCCAGGGCGCCACCGACGCCAGGGTCGCACCAAGTGCGCGTGTGAAGCTTCGGACAAGCAAGCGAGGCCGCGAGCAACGTGCCAAGTGCACTGTGGCCGCGTGACTGAAACTGTCGAAACTGAAGATGACACTGAAACTGAATTTCTGAACTTTGAACAGTAACAGTGCCCACAAGGTGTTCGACCAAATGAAATTGGCCTCTGGTGATTTTTCCTTGAGCTGATTTTTGGTGGAGTGGCTTCTCCTTGCTCAAGTAGGCTGTATGATTTTTGGTGGAATTTTTGGAGGAGTGTAGATATGAATTTCACCAAATTTGGCAAATCTGGTCCAAACTTGCAGAGACTAAATTTTGAAAATTTTGAAAAGAGGAGGAGTGGATCAAGATGGTTCTGGGTTATGGATGCTAAGGACAATCCAGGAGAATTGGTTTGAGGTCAAAACTCAAATGCAATAGGGCACTTGCTTTGAAAATCTCTCAGGCTCCAAATAATTTTCAGAATTGAATTTGGGGAAAAATAATTAGAATAAAAATCCAAAACCAGTTTGGATTAGTTGGGACAGATAATTTAGGTTGATCACAAGGGGGAGGGGAGGTTTTGGAGGGGTTTTATCTCATGGGCAAAAATACAAAGCCAAGGGTGGCTTCAAAGATATGAAAATCCCAAATTTTCATGGGGTTTCTTTTTTAAAAGAAAAAGATTAAACTCCAAAATAATTTTGAGAGAGAACCAACAGAGAAGAAGTTTGCAAAAGATCAACCACCAAAGTTTGAAAGAAATAAAATCCCTGCCAAGGCAAAAAGAGGTTTTTAAGAAGAAGGTTTTTTTCTGAGAAAGAAGAAAAAAAAATTAAAAGAACAAAAGTCTCTCCTCAAAACCACAAAGCTTTTTGATAAAAACCAAATAAGAATTTTGGAGTGTCACAACATCCCCGTGGTGGCATGCAGATCTTTGTGAAGACATTCAAGATCAGATACACCCTTTAGAAGATGATGATCCTTGGTGGGATCCCACCCAAGGAGGACCACAAGTGGTTCGTCTGACCCGGTGCTTCGATGTGCCCGGCCACACGGCCATGTTGGTTCGAGTGATGGTCGAGTCAGGTTATCGGTGGTATCCGGAATATACTTTGGAGGAGCAGTTCAGAGACTTCAACCAGAGCCAGTATCTATGTACCGTCAGGATATATCCCTCTTATCCTGGAGCCACGGAGCCCCTTCACTGTTCCTATGGACTTGGGGTCACTATTGAGATGTTTGTGCAGGATGAAGCCTATTCAATGATGACTATCACTCGAGCCAGGACTGCCTTTCTACAGAACACCGATTTCCGTTACATGCCAGCCTCACTTCCTGGAGCACAGGGGTACTATCAGGCTTTGTACTATGACTCTACACATGAGGAGTCACTACTCCGCACCACTACCGAGATGCTCGAGGATAAGGACCGTGAAAATTGGGCCTTGCATATGGAGCTTTTCAACTCTCGTGTTGATCACTGCGCCACTTTGACTCGGTTTGCACCTGCGGTACAGGCAGGATACATGGACCTGAGGGATCTGTACCTTGTACGGTCTGGATTGCCAGATTGTATGGAGTGGCGCGATGTAGGAGGCATCACCCCTCCTCGTGGTCCCCGTCTGCCACCACCTATGGGACCAAGGCCACATCCGAGCCCCTATGGTCCGCAGGCTCCGCAGGACCGTCTGTTCCCAGATGATCATGTTCCACTTCCAGGCTTTGGTGGTGACTTCTATGAGGATTACTATGGAGCCGTCTGAGCTAGTAGTAGTTTCACTAGTATTGTAATAGTTGTATTCTCCACAGTCCTGCGTGACCCGTGGGATACGACTTGGTGTGTATCACGCTCCGGAGGTGTAGAAAATAATGTATAGGAGCTTGGAATGCCTTCGATGAGATGTAATGTCTTTCACCGTAGTTGTACTTTATCCTGGGCTTGTACTAAACTATGTACGGTGTGTATGACCAATGGTATATATATGGTAGTTTCTATATTACCATGTCGTGCAATGAACATCTTAGCATTCCATGTTATCCATTACATTCTACACTTCCTTGCTAAGTTTGTGCCATCCTTATCTAAACTGTTGTCTTGTTTTCTCCTAGGATGGTCAACACCCGCAGCAACCCTGCTGCCCCGGAGCAGGGGGAAGCCAGTGCAGCTAGGGGTGAAAATCTGCCTCACCCGCCTTCTCTGGACGAAGTAATGCTGGAGGCGGAAAGAAATAAGTGTGAGACTAACCGCTTGCTAGAGCGGATTGAGCAGAACACTGCACGCCATCAGCGAAATGACTTGTTGTCAATCAATGACTTTATCAAGTTGTACCCACCAAAGTGTAATCATTCCGTCGAGCCCCTCGACACGGATGACTGGCTCCGTAGCATCACACACAAGCTACATTCTGCCAACGTAGCCGAAGCTGATAAGGTTACCTATGCTGCCTATCACCTCGAAGGCCCTGCTAGCCTTTGGTGGGAAAACTTTGAGGCTATGCACCCGGTCGGCCAAATCACTACTTGGGCTAAATTCAGTGAGGCTTTCCGTGAGCATCACATCCCGGAAGGTCTCATAGATCGCAAGAGGGAGGAGTTCTGCAATTTCACCCAAGGAAGACTGACTGTGGATGCATATAGTCATGAATTTGGGAATCTGGCATGATATGCTCCTGAAGAGGTATCCACCGACGCTAAGAAGCAGGCAAGGTTCCGCAAGGGACTTAGCCCTGAGCTTCGCCGCGATCTTCGTCTGCACAAGTGTACCTCCTTTCAGAAGTTGGTCAATAAAGCCATAAGTGCTGAGACAGGCCAGTCTGACTATGATGCTTCATGCAAGCACTCTCGTGATTTTGGTTCTTCATCCGGCTCTGGATCTCAGAAGCGCCGGGTGTGGATTCCAAGCACGGCACTGCCATCCAGGTTCATTCCGAGGCCATCCTTTGAGGCGCCTCGTCCCAACCAGCAGTTTGCACCGCCCAAGCCCTATGGTGGCCCCGCTGCTAATGCTACTCCATGCCCCAATGTTGGGACATGTTTCAAGTGTGGAGAGCCGGGTCACTATAGTCGAGAGTGTCCTCAGAACAACAACCCCAATCAGTCTGGAAAGTCAGTTGGCCGTGGTAAGCCAGCGGGAAAGACATTCTATGCCAAGCCAGCCACCACTGCACGTGGCCATGTCAACTATGTCTCAGCTGAGGAGGCTCATGAGGATCCTAACGTCGTCCTTGGTACGCTCTTTGTTAATTGCCATCCGGCATCTATTCTTTTCGATACTGGAGCATCTCATTCATTCATATCTGAGAGCTATGCTCGATTGCATAACACAACATTCTGTGACATGTCCACTACCATGGAAATTCAAACCCCTGGCTCTAGATGGCAAACTTCTAGAGTAAGCCATGGGAATGAAATTCTTGTTGATAGACTTGTCTTCCTTGCATCCTTAATAGCTCTCAAGTCCTCGGACATAAACATCATCTTGGGTATGGACTGGATGTCAGCTCATTATGCTAAGATTGATTGTGCCACTAGAACCGTTCAACTTACTCACCCATAGGGCAAGATAGTCAATGTCTTAACTCGAGTGGCCAAGCGCCAGCTTTACTCCCTAAATGCCAACCCCCTTCCAGACCTTGAAGATATTCCCGTAGTCCGAGACTTCCCGGATGTCTTTCTAGAAGAACTGCCAGGTGTTCCACCTGACAGGGATGTCGAGTTTGTGATAGACCTTGTTCCAGGAACCATTCCGATTTCTAGGAGACCCTATAGGATGGCACCCTTAGAACTAGCCGAGCTTAAGAACCAACTCGATGAGTCCTTGAAAAATGGTTTCATCCATCCTAGTTCCTCCCCTTGGGATTGCCCCGTCCTCTTCGTCAAGAAGAAGGATGGAACGGATCGGATGGTTGTAGATTACCGACCTGTCAACTTGGTCACTATCAAGAACAAGTATCCGCTCCCTAGGATCAACGATCTGTATGATCAGCTCGCTGGATCCTCAGTCTTTTCCAAGATGGATTTGAGGTTGGGCTACCATCAAATCAAAATCAGAAACCGGGACATTCCCAAAACGGCCTTTGTTACTCGTTATGGCCAATACGAGTACACCGTCATGTCCTTCTGTTTAACCAATGCCCCAGCCACTTTCGCTCGGTTAATGAACTCAGTCCTCATGGAGTATTTGGATAAATTCGTCGTAGTATACCCCGATGATATACTCATCTACTCCAAGAGTGAGGAGGAACATGCCGAGCATCTAAGGCTGGTATTGACGAAACTTCGAGAGCATCGCTTTTATGCCAAATTCTCCAAGTGGTGAATTTTGGTTGCCAGAAGTGACCTATCTAGGCCATGTAATCTCTGGTAAGGGTATTGCTGTCAATCCTGAGCGAGTTCAAGCCGTCCTTGATTGGACTCCACCCAAGACGGTCAAGCAAGTTCAGAGCTTCCTTGGCTTAGCGAGTTATTGCTGCCGCTTCGTCGAGAATTTCTCCAAGGTTGCTAAACCTCTAGCTGAACTCCTCAAGAAAGATAAAAAGTTCGAGGGGACCCCATAGTGCGAGTTCATCTTTCAGGAACTGAAAAGTCGCCTGACATATGCTCCCGTACTGGTACCACCAGATTTCTCCAAGGACTTTATTATCTATTGCGATGCCTCGTGACAAGGAATAGGTTGCATACTCATGCAAGATCATCAGGTAATTGCCTATGCCTCACGGCAACTATACCCACATGAGGAAAATTATCCCACACATGATCTAGAGCTTGCAGCTGTAGTCCATGCACTTAAAACTTGGTGACATTACCTTCTCGGTAATTGTTGCGAGACCTTCACTAATCACCAAAGTTTGAAATATATCTTCACCCAACTGGATTTGAATCTCAGGCAAAGACGTTGGGTCGAGTTAATCTCGGATTACGATTTAGGAATAACTTACACCCCGGGCAAAGCCAATGTCATGGCTGATGCGTTAAGTCGTAAATCTTATTGTAACAACCTAATGTTACAACAAAGTCAACCACTTCTCCATGAGGAATTTCGTAAGCTTAATCTTCACATTGTTCCTCGAGGATTCCTATCCACCCTGGTGGCGAAGCCTAACCTTACGGATCAAATCATAGCTTCCCAGAAGCGTGATAAGGGCATATCCTGGATTAAGGAGAACATTGCTAGCGGAGTTGCTAAATGTTTTTCCATGGATGAGCGAGGTGTTGTATTCTTCGAGAACCGCTAGGTGGTTCCCAAGAAACAACATCTATGTCAGTTGATTCTTAAGGAAGCTCATGAATCCCCTCTCACCATTCATCCTGGTAGTACTAAAATGTATCAAGATCTACGCCAGAGGTTTTGATGGACTAGGATGAAGAGAGAAATTGCTCAATATATTGCTAGTTGCGACGTCTGTCGTCGTGTTAAAGCAGAGCACCAACGGCCTGCTGGCACCCTTCAACCTTTGGCTATTCCTAAGTGGAAATGGGATAAAATCAGTATTGATTTCATTACTTGATTTCCCGGGACTAAGAGAGGGAATAACGCCATCTTCGTCGTAATCGATCGTCTTTCCAAAGTGGCCCACTTTCTATCTGTTCATGAGAGTATCACCGCTAGCCAGCTAGCTAAATTATATGGGAACTCGAATAGTGTCTCTTCATGGTGTCCCATTGGAAATTAACTCAAACCGTGGGAGTCTCTTCACCTCTCGATTTTGGGAAAGTTTCCAAAATGCTATGGGAACTCGTCTCTCTTTTAGCACCGCCTTCCACCCTCAATCAAGTGGTCAAGTAGAGCGAGTCAATCAAATTCTGGAAGATATGCTCTGAGCTTCTGTCATCTCATTCGGAATGGGTGGGGAGAAATGCCTTCCATTCACGGAGTTCGCTTATAACAATAGTTATCAAGCTAGCTTGGCAAAGCTCCTTTCGAAGTTCTCTATGGACGAAAATGTCGAACGCCTCTTAACTGGTCAGAAACCAGGGAAAGACAACTCTTTGGTCCTGATATGATTCAGGAAGCAGAAGAGCAGGTTCGCGTTATTCGTGAGAAATTGAATCCAGCCCAATCTCGTCAAAAGAGCCAATATGATCGTAAACATAAGCTCATGACTTATGAAGTCGGCGAGAAGGCTTACCTTCAGGTTACTCCGTTAAAGGGAACCCATCGTTTCGGTATCAAAGGAAAATTGGCTCCTCGTTACATTGGACCCTTTCGCATTCTTGCCAAACAAGGAGAAGTTGCCTACCAATTGGAACTACCTCCGCATCTCTCCAGAGTCCACGATGTCTTCCACGTTGCTCAACTCAGGCGTTGCTTCGCGGATCCTATCCGTGGAGTGGACCACGAAATGCTTGATCTACAAGATAACCTCTCATATCGGGAATATCCCGTTCGTATCCTTGATCAAGCCGAGCGTACCACTCGACGCCATAACATCAAGTTTCTCAAGGTTCAATGGTCACACCATTCCGAAAAGGAAGCCACTTGGGAAAGGGAGGATCGTCTTCGACTCGAGTACCCCACCTTCTTCCCGGAGGATCCTAAATCTCGGGACGAGATTCTTTTGAGTGGGGGTAAGTTGTCACACCCTAGCTAGTTCATGCATTAGAGTGTTGCATCATGTTTACTTTTACAGAAACTTAAAATGGGGATAATAGAACCCCCAGCACGCCCCCTGGAAACAACTAGGGTTTACTAAAATTATTTTCAATGAACCCAAAATGCCCTTCACAAAATGTTCATCATTTCTGGATTGGGCTAAAACCCCAGGCAAAAATGGTGCACTCTTTTCTTGGACATTCTAGATTCTTTTAATTAAATCATAAGTATTTGAATTTGGGCATTTAAATGCTATAAAATAATTTAAATGCTCAAATAATTATGGAAATAAGTGTGGGCTGTTGGAAATAATCTAAACAGAGCCTATGATTATTTTCAGGATTTTTGTAAGTGCCTAGCTATTTTTAATAAAGCCCAACAGTTACAGAAAAATAGAAAAAGAAAACAAAACAGAAAAAGAGAGAGAGAGAGAGAAAGGCCACAGGCCACTTACCTGGCTGGCCCGGCCAATCTGGCCCGTGCCAGTCATCACCTACCTCTGCCAGTAGGCAGAGGAGGACACCGTGCCGCCGCCGAGATTGCCACGCCACCTCCCTGCCTGCCTGCCGTCCCCCGCGCCAGCGCGACGCCTCGAAACACCTCCGCGGCACCGCCCCGACCCCCTGGACACCTCATTCCTCCCCCCTGCTCTCTCCCTCGCTCCCCCGAAGCCACAGCCAACGCTGCTGCAGCCACGCCACCGTAGTTCTTGTTGGGTTTCGTAGTACTTTCAAAAAAAATCCTACGCACACGCAAGATCATGGTGATGCATAGCAACGAGAGGGGAAAGTGTGATCTACGTACCCTTGTAGACCGACTGCGGAAGCGTTAGCACAACGCGGTTGATGTAGTCGTACGTCTTCACGATCCGACCGATCCAAGCACCGTTACTCCGGCATCTCCGAGTTCTTGGCACACGTTCAGCTCGATGACGCTCCCCGGGCTCCGATCCAGCAAAGCTTCGGGGAGGAGTTCCGTCAGCATGACGGCGTGGTGACTATCTTGATGTTCAACTGTCGCAGGGCTTCGCCTAAGCACCGCTACAATATGACCGAGGTGGAATATGGTGGAGGGGGCACCGCACACGGCTAAGGAACGATCATGAAGATCAACTTGTGTGTCATGGGGTGCCCCCCTGCCCTCGTATATAAAGGAGCAATAGGGAGGGGCGGTCGGCCTAGGAGGGGGCGCGCCAAGGGGAGTCCTACTCCCACCGGGAGTATGACTCCCTCCTTCCTTGTTGGAGTAGGAGAAGGGGAAAGAGGGGGAGAGGAAGAAGGAAAAGGGGGCTGCGCCCCTTGTCCAATTCGGACCAGAGGGGGGGCGCAGGCCTCCTTCCTTTTGGCCTCTCTCCTCAATTCCCGTATGGCCCAATAAGGCCCATATACTCCCCGGCGAATTCCCGTAACTCTCCGGTACTCCGAAAAATACCCGAATCACTCGGAACCTTTCCGATGTCCGAATATAGTTGTCCAATATATCGATCTTTACGTCTCGACCATTTCGAGACTCCTCGTCATGTCCCCGATCCCATCCGGGACTCCGAACTCCTTCGGTACATCAAAACTCATAAACTCATAATATAACTGTCATCGAAACCTTAAGCGTGCGGACCCTACGGTTCGAGAACAATGTAGATATGACTGAGACATGTCTCTGGTCAATAACCAATAGCGGAACCTGGATGCTCATATTGGCTCCTACATATTCTACGAAGATCTTTATTGGTCAGACCGCATAACAACATACGTTGTTCCCTTTGTCATCGGTATGTTACTTGCCCGGGATTCGATCGTCGGTATCCAATACCTAGTTCAATCTCGTTACCGGCAAGTCTCTTTACTCGTTCCGTAATACATCATCTCGCAACTAACTCATTAGTTGCAATGCTTGCAAGGCTTAAGTGATGTGCATTACCGAGAGGGCCCAGAGATACCTCTCCGACAATCGGAGTGACAAATCCTAATCTCGAAATACGCCAACCCAACATGTACCTTTGGAGACACCTGTAGAGCACCTTTATAATCACCCAGTTACGTTGTGATGTTTGGTAGCACACAAAGTGTTCCTCCGGCAAACGGGAGTTGCATAATCTCATAGTCATAGGAACATGTATAAGTCATGAAGAAAGCAATAGCAACATACTAAACGATCGGGTGCTAAGATAATGGAATGGGTCATGTCAATCAGATCATTCACCTAATGATGTGATCCCGTTAATCAAATGACAACTCATGTCTATGGTTAGGAAACATAACCATCTTTGATCAACGAGCTAGTCAAGTAGAGGCATACTAGTGACACTCTGTTTGTCTATGTATTCACACATGTATTATGTTTCTGGTTAATACAATTCTAGCATGAATAATAAACATTTATCATGAAATAAGGAAATAAATAATAACTTTATTATTGCCTCTAGGGCATATTTCCTTCAGTTCTCACGTCCACCTCGTCCTCGCGCCGCCTCGCCGTGTCCACGAGCTCCGCCACCGTCCTCTCCGTCGAGCAGCCCGAGCCCCGAGCGCTCGCGCACCCTGCTTCGTCTTCTTCGAGCTCGACTTCACCGAGCACCGCCGCAGATCCCCTTCACCGTCGCTAACGCATCAGCTCGTCCCCGACCGCGCCGTCTACTCCTACGTCATCGCCGTGAGCTGCTGCACCTC
This sequence comes from Triticum dicoccoides, assembly GCF_002162155.2. NCBI lineage: Eukaryota > Viridiplantae > Streptophyta > Magnoliopsida > Poales > Poaceae > Triticum > Triticum dicoccoides. Next base: position 200,169,583 of record NC_041380.1, read on the forward strand.
CCCATCCTTCCGGTTTGCCTTCTTGTGCACCACAACGACCACACCGAGGTCGCCCGCATGCGCTGCCGCCTCTGCACATCGCCGTCGTGGCCACAGCCATGCTGGCTCGATTCCGAGCACGCCATCGCGTTCATCGCAGCCCAAGCAGCCCGTAGCACCGCTCCACGTGCCTCGCCGTGCCCCGTAGCCTCGGGTTCATCTTCACCCGAGCTCCGGCGACCACCAAGGTCGACGCCAGCGTCGTTCCCGGCCTCCCCGAGCTCCACTTCCACCACCAAACTACGCGGCTCGCTCCCCGCGTCATGTAGATGCTCTCCACCGTCGATATGGTCGCCGGAGACGCAAACCCGAGCCCCTCCACCACGTCTGTTGTTGTCGGCGTTAAGCCGCCGGCGAGTTGACCACGTTTGACCCGTGTGGGCCCAGGTTGACTCCCCTGAGCCTATGATAGGTGGGGCCGGCCCGTTAGTTAGGTTAGGATTAGTGCTAACTAATTTCAGTTAGTTTAAGTCACTGACATGCGGGCCCAGGCCCCACTGACAGTTAGTCAGTGTTAACTTAATCATGTTAGTTAGTTGAGACACTGATAGATGGGGCCCACGAGTCAGGTTCGAACTGGGCTGGCGCCTTTGACTCGCTGACGCCAAAGTGACACAGTGCTGACGCAATTATTTATTTTCTGGAATTATTTTTATATAGGAAATTCCAGAAAATAGCCAAAACTTCTAAAAATCACACAAAATCAACCATAGCTCCAAATCAAACAAATTATATATGAAAAATGATCAGAAAAATTCAATATATCCATCTGTAGTGGTTTCATGCATGACAAGACCCTTTAACCTGCTATTTAGGTGAAACAAGCTAATACACTTATTATGCATAAGAACTTAAGCTTTCATTTGAATCTTTGATTCAAATGGACCCATTTCAACTTGTTTCACATTGCATTAGGTAGGACACATCATTTTGCCATGTCATAGCATGCATCATATTGTTGCATATTGCCATGTGTTGATTATGTTCTGTGTGTCCTTCGTGGTAGGTTCTGCCTCCAAGGATATCTCCGAGTATCCAACTGAAGGGCAGTACCCTACAACAACTCCATCAGGCAAGCGACCCCATTGATCAGATCGATACAATCCCATGTTCTCGCCTCTGCTCTCATTTACGGCATTAAGACAACAACGTTTCAAACTATTGTGTGTTATGGTATTTGAACCCTTCTCCTCTCCATGCCTTGTCATTGCCACAAGAGCACGAAATCGACTTTCCAAGAAAAAAAAGAATCACCCAATTTGGAGTCCGTATGAAATTTTTTTTGACGTTTTGAGTCACGTATGTCTGTGCAGTCCGAATCTGAATCCAGAACGTGAGAGACTTGGACTCTATCTTCTCTTGGCCCAAAAGTGACGTGAGAGGACTTTTTGAACAGAACATAAAGTTCTACTTTTCCCTTATCATCATATGTGCATTGTACAAATGTCCCATACACCTACAATTAGACAAAACACAAAAGTGTGTGAAGTATTTTTGTTTTGGATAACATAAATAGATTATTGAATAGTTTGCACTAGAAATCACCTGACAAATATGCATGTATGCAATATGTTTGGTCGTATCCAAGGTAGTCATGTCCTCATCAACCTCCCCTTCTTGAAAACAAAGCCGTCCTTGGCGTTGCTTAATCTAAAATGTGGCTAACAAAAGAGACAAGGTGTACATGGTGTATATGTATATGTCATCCATTTTTACTTCCCTTGATTTTTGCACATGTGACACATGTATACATGAGTAACTTTCATAGTTCATAAAATCTAAAGCCAAAAAATTATCACAAAAAATAGAAGGCATGAAAATATTGCAACTCAGTTTGCACATATAAGTGAAGCTCTTATTCATTTCAAAAGATTGACAATGTTCATCATTAAACCATCCCAACATTGGTGAATAAACCTTACTTGCATCAAATTTACATGCTAAAACATGCTTAAATAAGCAAACATGCAATAAGTGATTGGATATAGAATCATCACCAAGATTAGAGGTCATATCAAAATGATTATACATTGGTTCTTTTGCATCAACAGTTAATTCAATGGGTGCACTCAAAATTGTTGGTATTTCAGTTATTTGATCACATGCCGCATTCATGACAGTAAAAAGATTCTCTAAAATAGGTGTGCTCAAATCAACAGGTAACTCAACACATGATGCATTCAAGTTAACTAGGCATGCATCATTCTCATGTGAAGTTATATCATCAATACCTTTATTGTTACCTTGTCGCAAAGACGTAGCTGATGTAGGTACGGACATTGACAATGTCCCATACTCTTGAGATGATGTCGCGCTCACAATCCGAGGTGGGGCTGCTCTAGTAGGTGCAACGGTGGAGGAACCAACCGGTGGTGGTGAGCATGAACTGGAATAGTAGTTGTTGTTGTCACCCAATGCATCCTCCCGTATCTGTCTCTCAAAGGTACAAACACGAACATACATACCAGTAATGCAACAAGGAATATACTGAAATCTTGCCTGAATATCATGGTTCAAACCACCAAGAAATCTATTCATTGTATCATCCTCAGATTCTTCTATGTCACAATGATGCATATAAGATTTGAACTCTTGGTACTAAGCAAGAACAGTGTTGTTGCCTTGTTTAAATTGTTCAAATTTGCGAAGCAATTCACGATGATAGTAAGGAGGGAAAAATTGTTGTCTCAATACATATTTCAAATCTTTCCAAGTTGTGGGTTGGTTATCAATGTTTTTCTTACAATGTACACTCCACCAAACAGAAGCAAAACCAGTAAATGCTCTAGTGGTATCTCATACTCTCTCAAGTTCAGAAAAATCATGGTGACTAAAAACTTGTTCTACTTCGAGCTCCCAGGCTAGATAAATAGCAAGATTAAATATTTTTACTCCTAAGTCCCTTCGTCGCTCTGGTGAGCCCTCCTGACGTAGAGTTTTGACTCTTCTCTCCTCAAATTTCATGAAAAAAATTAGGATCGCGCGAGTATCTTGGAATCGTTCGATGGTTTTGTGGCGAGAACATTGTTCTTGGTGCCTCCTGACATTTAGTGGTTGTGGCAGTGTCCCGGGGAGTTGAGCTCCAAGGTGTTGTCATCACAATTTTATCGTGTAGTTCTGGAATACCTGAGTTTCGCCGACATTGAAAATCTCTTTTATGTAGTTGTTGGTGAGATAACCTCGACGCCACCTAGTACTGGGGCAGGAGTTCGGGAGTATTGCCGCAACTCATATAATAGATGCTTTTCGAAGGTTGAGGTAAATGATTTCTGAAGGTTTCTTGGTTATGTGTTGAAGGATGGATACAACTGGATGTAGGATTTGCTAGTTTTGGGTGAGATATTATGCTTCCCCTGTATCCCCAACACCTGATTGCATAACCAGAAAGTTTCGGGAGTTTATAAGTGGGAATTCAAGTATCACGTAGGATATCCTTCCAACAGACACATGATACGATATGGGATCTATCATATGTTTGTTTCTGGCTTATTCTGCAAGCCAATCCTTTGTTTTATTTTGAGTGGTGGTATTCGAGTTGATTCAAAGTCAAATGTTGATTCCATACCTTTCCTAAGCGATGTTCTCACATTTCTATGTGGATGCTAATACATCATGATCATCGAGATTGTTATGTCAATTCATTCTAACCAGTGTGATTCTCTTCAAGATGATCCTATCATTTTCCCCATCCGCAAGATCACCTCTAGGTTTTTCCCAATGTTGTTCGTTTCATATGTCCCCAAGTTGCCTTTGTTTTACCGCCCACCCACCCATTTTTCTTCAAGGATTCAGATTTCTTAGTCAACTATCATGTTATTGATGAGAAGTCTCTCCATTCTTTTCCATCAATATTCTTATCCAGTGATTCTCATGAAGATGCTCTACAAGTTATCATTCTTCTTTCTCTTTTCTTCTCCGGTGGATCCAATTCAAGCTTTGTTGATCATATCATTTTTCCTTGTTTCAAATACCTTCTCATGCCGGTGCACCTCATAATCATTCACCTCTCGCTATTCATTTGTTCGGGAGTGCTGAAGATATCTCAGAAGGCTCGTCTTTTCATTCAAGGTCTGTTCAACCTATTTCGAGGTTGTTATCTCATTCAAATTTAATTCAACCAGCACAATCTTCCTTTAAATCATTCAACGGTGTATCTTTTGAGTGGGCCCTAACCCAGAGGTCTTTTCCCAGGATCTTACCTGACTCTTCTATTTTCTCAGAGATATTCTCAAATCTTCTAAAGTTTGACATAAGAATGAATTATCATCAGTCATATGTCTTTCTCCAAGATCTTTCAAATTCTTTTCATCGTTGGTTCAACCTTTCTAATTTTCATTCCGGAGTGCCTCAACAAATCATGGTGGTGTTTCTCGTCGTCATTCTCAGATTTGAAGACCGAAGAACAGTTTCTCTTAAATCTTGCTCCATTCTCTTCAAGATTCATGGTTCAACCTTGATGTCATCCTCTCATAATTGTTTTCCATTGTGAGAATTCTTTTCAACCATTCGGAGCATTTCAGGAACCTTTGTTAGTTTGATTCTTCGAAGGCTATCATTTCAGAAGATTTATTCATTCTGAGCTTTCAACTCTCATTCTCCAAATCTTACCGGTGCTTCATTCAGGTATTCTCTAATCAGCTCATGATCTCTTCATTCTCTTGTATCAAATCCCCTCAAGTATCTTCATTCGTTATCCAAGTCTTCCCGGTGAATTGTGCCTTTGCTACTTTCATTTTCAATTCTTACGATGGTTCATTCAAGATTTCTCTTCCTTCTTTATCATATTAATTTATCCATTGTTTCAATCCTACCGGTGGTTCATTGAAGACCTTCCCATGTTTGTGCAATATCTATCTTAATCCTTTCTACGAGAATAAGTAGTATGCCAAATCTATTGCTTGTCATCAATCTAAATTGGTGAAGGATACGCATAACATAATTCTTATTATTGCTTCATCCAAATGATGGATTCATTCTTCCGAAGTTTGTTCACGATGAATAAATTCTCGGTCTCAATTGTTTCATCTTTTCTTTTCTCGGAGTTCCAAGCTCTCATCATCACGAAGATCCATCTAAATCATTACAAGGCTTCACCTTGTGTTTTCAACTTCTCTTTCTTATTATCATCGTTTTGTTACCGGAGTTCTTCATGGAGGCTCTACATGGTGGTTCGTCAAGGTTTCCTTTCATTTTCGATTTGTTCTTCAAGATTTTTATCGGAGTTATGATACGCCAAGCTATACTCTAAAATAAACATGGTGCTCAACACATGTTTTGTTTTGAGGAGTTCAAGCATTCTTTATCTTGCATTTGGAAGTGCAATTCTTTCTACCTTATCATTTGAGGTGGTGTTATATCATTCTTGATAATTTCCCTTCGGGTTTCATGATTCACAAGTTTTCAAAGAGTGACATATTTAAATCCATCATTTTCTCTTCGCTCAAGGGATTTTTTCAACCAATCAATCCTTTTATCGGAATTATCTTGGGTTATATTTCACCTAAAGTTTTCCCTGAGGATTGTTGCTATTTATGGTGCTTATAAATGACCCAAGTTCTTCATTTGTCCTCCCAGTGAAATAAGCTTATCGTCTCCTTGTTGATATCAATCCAATCTATTATTTCCGTTAGTGGCGGAATTTCACCTCATAGTTTCCAGATGTTCTCCATAAGCCCACAATAAGCTTACTCTTTTCATTGTTGGTTTTCCAACAACTATGTTCGACCCTTCTCCTAAAGATGCTTTCAAGCTCATTCGAGGTAGAAGAAATTGTTTTCTCCTCCGTTCATTCCATTCCATCCTCTCATTTCTTCCAGAGGCTTTGTGATGTTGCTCTTTTCTCTCATCATCTCGAATGGTGAGGATCATTTTCTTTCCTTTGCTTATCCATTTAACCGGATTGTGGTGTCCTCTGCTCAAGTTCTTTCCATCTTATCAAGTCTTGCATCTCTTTTCAATCGGAGCATTGTCTAAATTATATCATTCTTATTCCTTCTCTGTCTTGTTTTAACCGGGGTGTTGTGGGTATCATTCCTTTTCTAACCGGAGTCTCATCCAAGTCCTTTCATTTGGCCAAGTTCATATTTTTGCCTTCCATTTTCCAACCGGAGTGTTGTCATAATTGATCCTTCTCGTTCCTTTACATCCTGTTTCAACCGGAGTGCTTGCATGTACTTCCTGTCCATTGCAACCTTTTTCTTATGGCTTTCAACCTACAAGGTTCTAGTAATGTTCCTTGTTCCTCTTTTCTAATGGAGTGTTTTCAACTTTGTTCATCTCCATTGTATTCTTTTCTCGAAATTGACTAACCTATCAAGGTTCGTTGGTTTCACTCGTTTGTCAAAGAAGCAACTTAGTTTTACCTCTTCTCTTCCTCTTCCATTTTCCCTCCGGTGCCATCCTAGATCATGGGACGAGATACTCTCGTAGTGGTGGAGTGTTGTAACGCTCCGAGACCGACGTGCCAGGTGTCTTCTAGTTATTTCATTGTTGTTGCCTTGTCATTTGCTTGTGTGTCGCATCTTGCCATGTCAGCATGTGCATTGCATCATCATGTTTTCAAAACTTGCATCCGTCCGGGTCTCCTCGTTCCTTTAGTTGTCCGTTCTGAGCCCAGACACACTTGCACGCACCAGCGGCTTGTCCGAAATATTATTTTATAAGTGTCCGGAAAATGTTCTCGGATTGGGTTGAAAGTTGGCATGTGGTCTTGTTAGGTTGTAGGTAGGCCGCCTGCCAAGTTTCATCGCGTTCGGAGCTCGTTTGATAGCCCAACCATTAAACTTATAGCGGCAATATAGCCGGTCTAATGTCGGACGTTTTCGATCTACAGAAACAGTCGCCGGGCTGCATTCATGCTCTTTCCTCTCAGTCCAACCCATCTGCACAGCCCTCTAACCCCACCTAGGTCCAACCCCCACTCTCGACCGGTGCCATCCGATCATGATCCGAGGGTCCGGAAACCCCTCCTAACCCCAAAACCTCTATGGACACCCATAGTCCATTTTGGGCAATCTAGACCCCTTCCCCTACCTCTAGCCTCCCCCTCCTCAGATTCCGTGCCGCACCGCTCCCATCTCGCCACTTGGCGCAGTCCAACGGACCAGCCGCCACCGGCGGGACGCTCCCCACCAACCCGCTCGTGCCACCTCAGCAACCAGCGCCGCCCTCCTCCACTCCGCGTGCGCCACGTCGCCCCCCCCCCCAGTGCCCACTTCGCTGCGGCCAGCATGGCCCATCCGCGGCCCGCCCCGGGCCGGATCTGGGCCCG
>NC_041380.1:200177090-200242107 GCF_002162155.2 Triticum dicoccoides
GAGCCCCATGTGCGCCATCTTCTTGCTGCCGCCCCTCCCGAGGCTTCTGCCACCGCCTTGGTCCTCGCCGGGGCTGCCCTATCGCCGCATCAGCCATCCGCGCCGGCGAGCGCCTCGCCGCTGGCGAGCACCAGGTCGCGCTGCCCTGTCTCTCTCTTTTTTCCATTACCCTCTCAGTTCTCTCGCTCTCTCTCTCTCTCTGCAGGACCCGCTCGTCGTCGCCAGCACCCGTCCCAGCCGTTCCTGCGCCGGATCCGGCGAGCCGTCGCCTAGATCCGCTTCCTCCGGCTGTTCCCGTCCACCTCCGGCGTCCTCTGCGCTCGACGTCGCCGAATCCAGCCGCCGTCCGCCATCAATGTTCGTCGGTTCCTTTCTGCCTCGTCCTCGTCAGGAGATCGGGGACGAGTCCTCCCATCGTGGGCCCCGCAGGCAGGCCGGCCCAGCGCATCGACCTCCAGCCCAGCCTGCCTCTCCCACCGACCTGGGCCATAGCCCATGGTGAGAAACCCCCCTCCCAGCGCATGTTCCTGTTAGGCCGCGACTGGATTCGGCCCAGTGTATTTTTGTTTCCCTGTTGTGATTTTAGCTATTTATCCTGAGACTGAAGTTTTACAGAAATGCCCCCTAGACTTCATGCATTGAATAACTCATCAACCATGCACCGGTTTAATATGATATCTATATGTTAAATGCTTAGAATTTTGTGTAGGTTCATAATATGCCACTTTCATCTATGTTTAAAATGTTAAAAATGTTGTTTGATTAAATTTGCTCATATAGCATGCTAAAACAGTTTAATTCATAACTAAATAACCGTAGCTCCATTTTAAATAAAATTTATATGTAAATGGGGTAGAAAAATACCTAGTTTAACATGGTGGCATCACTTTGCATGTTTAATAAACCTAAAATTGTGTTTAGGGAAGAACGGTACCAAATCCATTAATATGCACATGAGGATTTTCCGGACTTATTGCTTGTTGTTCCGGCCTCATTTAAACTTGCCTAGAAAGGTAGTTTTCATTATGTTTCACCTCTTGCCATGTTTAACTACATTTAATATTGTTGGGTACATAAACGAGATCGAACTAAATAACTTGTTGTGGTGTTTGCATATTGAGCTCCACTTAATTTGTAGTATTGTTTGTCCACTTTGCCATGCCATGCCTCATTAAACCGGACGTGCATCATACTTGGTTGTGCATCATGCCATGTTTATGTGATGATTGTTTACGATGTTGTTTGCTTCTTTCCGGTGTTGCTTCTGCAGGTTAGTTCCGATAATGTCGCGTTTGTGAGGACCCGTTCGACTACGTCCATTTGTCTTCTTCATGGACTTGTTCTTCTTCCTTGCGGGATCTCAGGCAAGATGACCATACCCTCGAAATCACATCTATCTTTGCTTGCTAGTTGCTCACACTTTTGCTATGCCGCGATACCTACCAATTGCTATATCATGCCTCCCATATTGCCATGTCAAGCCTCTAACCCACCTTGTCCTAGCAAACCGTTGTTTGGCTATGTTACCGCTTTGCTCAGCCCCTCTTATAGTGTTGCTAGTTGCAGGTGAAGATGGAGTTTGTTCCTTGTTGGAACATGTTTATTGTTGGGATATCATTATTATATCTTGTTTACTTTAATGCATCTATATACTTGGTAAAGGGTGGAAGGCTCGGCCTTATGCCTGGTGTTTCGTTCCACTCTTGTTGCCCTAGTTTCCGTCATACCGGTGTTATGTTCCTTGATTTTGCGTTCCTTACGATGTTGGGTTATAATGGGAACCCCTTGACAGTTCTCCTTGAATAAAACTCCTCCAGCAAGGCCCAACCTTGGTTTTACCATTTGCCACCTAAGCCTTTTTCCCTTGGGTTCTGTAGACTCAAGGGTCGTCTTTATTTTAAACCCCCGGGCCAGTGCTCCCTTGAGTGTTGGTCCAAACTAGAGTCCTTTGCAGCGCCACCTCAGGGCAACTCGAGGTTTGGTTTTAGTTGTACGGCGCACTCATCTAGTGTTCCCTAAGAACGAGATACGTGTGACTCCTATTGGGATTTGTCGGCACATCGGGCGGCTTTGCTGGTCTTGTTTTACCATTGTTGAAATGTTTTTTAACCTGGATTCCGAGTCTGATCGGGTCTTCCTGGGAGAAGGAATATCCTTCGTTGACCGTGAGAGCTTGTGATGGGCTAAGTTGGGACACCCCTGCAAGGTTTTGAACTTTCGAAAGTCGTGCCCGCGGTTATGGGAAGATGGGTATTTGTTAATATCCAGTTGTAGAAAACCTGACACTTAAATTAATTAAAATGAATCAACCGCGTGTGTAGCCGTGATGGTCTCTTTCTGGCGGAGTCCGGGAAGTGAACACGGTTCTTGTGTTATGCTTGAACAAAATGCTTTCAGGATCACTTCTTGATCACTTCTAGCTTCATGACCGTGCTTTGCTTCTCTTCTCAGTCTTATTTGCGTATGTTAGCCACCATATATGCTTAGTGCTTGTTGCAGCTCTACCTCACTACCTTTTCCTACCCATAAGCTTAAATAGTCTTGATCACGAGCGTGTGAGATTGCTGAGTCCCCATGACTCACAGATTACTTCCAAAACCAGTTGCAGGTGCCGATGATACCGTGCAGGTGACGCAACCGAGCTCAAGGAGGAGCTCGATGAAGATCGTGTTCATTGTGTTGTTTCGTTTCTAGTTGATCAATAGTGGAGCCTAGTCGGGGCGATCGGGGATCTAGCATTAGGGGTGGTCTTCTTTTATTTTGGTTCCGTAGTCGGACCTTGATTGTATTCGGGATGATGTAATGCTATATTCCTGTATTGTGTGAAGTGGCGATTGTAAGCCAACTCTTTATCCCTTTCTTATTCATTACATGGGATGTGTAAAGATTACCCCTCTTGCGACATGCCTACTATGCGGTTATGCCTTTAAGTCGTGCTCCGACACGTGGGAGATATAGCCGCATCGTGGGTGTTACAAATATCCCTTAGTTTACAATATGGACCCCGCTGCCACGGGAGGGTAGGACAAAAGATGTCATGCAAGTTCTTTCCATAAGCATGTATGACTATTTACGGAATACATGCCTACATTATATTGATGAACTAGAGCTAGTGACGCATCGCCCTATGTTATAACTGTCTCATGATGAATATCGTCCAACAAGTCATCGATCCAATGCCTACGAATTTATCTTATATTGTTCTTGCTAAGTGACTACTGCTATCGTTACTGTTGCATTTGCTACAAAACTACTACTATGAATGTTCCTGTTACCATTGCTACTGCAACTATTATCAAAACTATCATTACTTTGCTACTGATCACGTTGTTGCAGATAATTAATCTACATGTGTGGTTGAATTGACAATTCAGCTGCTAATACCTTCAAATATTCTTTGGCTCCCCTTGTGTCGAATATATAAATTTGGGTCTAATACTCTACCCTCGAAAACTATGGCGACCCCCTATACTTGTGGGTTATCACAAGGGGGCGACCGTGCTTGCGGCTGAACCAGAGATGAAGCGCGGCTGCGACCACCCAAGGTCATCCAACGACAGCCGTCCATTCCGCGTCTTCCACAACATACAAAACTACAACACCAACGACTATTAGGAGCTCAGGGCCATACGCGACGGACGCCTCAGTCGATGCCTCGACCACTACGATCGGGTCTATAGCCAGGTCGAAGTGGAGGATGCAGGGACGACCGCGTCCCCCACCAGGAGTGGCACGACCAGCCTCATGATGACCGCTGGCAGGGCCAGCCTCGCGAGGGCGCCTGGAGAGATCAACCTCGTGAGGACCGTCCTCAGGGCAACGCCGGCCTCCCTCCACTGCCACCGCCACCAAGTAGGAAAGACGACCACCACCAGATGAGGGGGCTGGGGGCTTCCAGGAACCACGTGCCATCACCTGCATCTTTGGTGGTGCTCAGGCCCCAGCCTCTCGGCACATCTTCAAGCAGTTCGCTCACGAGGTGAACGCGACCCTCCCCGGGCTCGAGGCCACATGTCCGCTCAGGTGGTCCAAGTGCACCATCAACTTCAGCTCGTCCGACCAGCTCAAGTGCGCGGCAACTGCTCCTGATGCTTTGCTCGCCCATCATCAGCAATGTCCTCGTCACCAAGACCCTCATCGATGACGGAGCGGGGCTCAATGTTCTTTCCATCAAAACGTTCGACCGCCTCCAAGTACCATATGACAAGCTGCAGCCCACCAAGCCTTTCTTAGGAGTGATCGACGGCTCCACCACCCCGATAGGGCAAATCCGCCTCCCTATCGCCTTCGACCAACATGACAACTACCGCACTGATCTCATCGACTTCGACGTCGCCCACATATGCCCTCCGTACAATGCCATCCTAGGGTATCCAGCCATGGCCAAGTTCATGGTGGTGAATCACTATGGTTACAATGTCCTCAAGATGCCAGGGAACCACGACATCATCACGGTGGCCTGCAAGGAGAAGGATGCGGTGTGCTCTCTCGAGCGCACCTACCAGGCCGCAGCGATTGAGGACCCAGACAATGAGGGCACCATCCACCCTCCTGAGGCTGCCCCCAAGAAGAAGAAGCAGCTACTCCTCCAAGAGCCTTAGGACAGCGGTGTCTCTAGCAACACCACCTCAGGACCTGCGCCCATGGACGGGGCGCCTCCCTCTCACACATAGGAAGGCGCGCCCAGCGCCCTCCTCAGGCTGGGCTCGGGGGCTCTCTTCTAGAGGGCCTCTGACTTGGCTAATGTCACGAGGGAGGCACTCGGGCACCACGTGGAGGCATGCTACATCACACGATTCCCTCACGAGGGCACAAGGCACGGGGTGCCAGGTGCTCAGGAGTTCATCACCAGGTGCTTCAAGAGGCGAGAGCCATGCGCGGCGACCGCCGCCCACCACCTGGCGCGGCTCCTTGTCCTGGCGAGGAAAACGAGTTGCACGTCTGTATCAACATTCCGGGGCTCAACAGGGCCACAGTCCAGGAGCACTTCTGGTCATCGCACGTTGGTCGGTGTGAGGGGCCCCCTCACAACTATGTTCACATGCCTTTTTTCCTGTCGAGCGTGGCTATTTCCTTCCAGCGTCGCATGCAAAGCATCGTGATGGCTCAGGAGGCCAGGCACCACGCGGTCCTGACGGAGATGGTGACGGTTCTTCATGAGCCTCCCGAGCCGTCAGAGTCTCCGAAGTCTCAGGCCCAGGCGGCTCGTGAGGAGCGACCTCTTCAGCACGCATCTTTAGCTACTCCAACATCTCTTCAGCAACGGAGCGAGGTGATATTTTCCAGTTTATTCAGTTGGGGGCACCCCACGGGCTGCATAATCCCCAGATCGCATGGGCCTATCCCCGCGGCGTGTATCTTTCTTGCATCTTCTAGTCGCTCTGTTGGAGGCGCCCCTCGAGCTGCATCACCCCCAGGCCGCGTGGGTCTGTCCCTGTGGCATGTATCGTCCTTGCATCGATGGAGCTAGCGCTACCTCCTCCCATGAGTTGCTTTATGATTATTATATGCATGTCCGGTACTTTGATACCACAAACGTCGGACGCCCTTGCAGACCCACCAAGTCCGCCTCATGATTAAGGACTGGCACGGCATCTGTGCTCGGGTCCGTCCCTGCAGCATTTCTAAACCCAAGAGGCTGAGCTCTGGCTCATGGGCCAGCTCCCGTGTACGTCACCTCCCATGTCCCTTGGTGCCTTGTTCTCGCATGAGCTAATCGTGGGCGGACGAGCTAAGGCGCGCGAACCGGTGCCTTGTCACCACGGGAGCCACGCGCCGATTGTCTTTCTTCAGGATTTTCGCATGAGAAGATTGGGCATAGCGTCTGTGCTCGGGTCCATCAATGCAGCATCGATAAACCCAATGACTGAGCTCTTTCTGGTGGTCCGGTCCCGTTCACGTCACCTCCTGGGGTCGTTCATGTTTGGCCTTCTCATGCGATAACCTCAGGAGATTCATTCGGCGCAGGTTGTCTAACCATCTCGCAGGGCCATCACAAGTGTCAAGAATCAAATTCAGGCTCAACTTGCCTTGAGGTAGGGCCTCGTGAGTCCCGCGTTGGCTCACGAGTGCCCAGACACACCTCCTCTAGCCCTGCCGTGCAAGCCACGTGTCAGGGAGGGGCTGTACATGCCCCGGGGGATCCACTTAGAGGGATCCCTCACCCATGCACCAGTGGAAGCACCATGCTCCGGGCGGGCAGTCGACACAGTCGAGGAGCGGCTATGCCCATGTAAGTGCGGAAGCGCCATGCTCCGCGTTGGTGATAAACAACTGGGGGCGGTTGCATGGCCGCACCAACCTTAGGTAGCCGCCAGGCTCAGTGTCCAGCCTCATCGCAACACTTTCCCCTCGGGAGAGTTGCGCGAGGGGGCTGGGAACGGGGGCTATGCTCGGGTCACGCCTAGCGTAAGCCACCTTTCAAGGTCTCTCAAACCTGGTCATCGTGCGCCCCTCTCGAGCGAGACCTTGGTGAGGAAAGGTATGGAGATCTGTCCGTACGTCAAGGGGGACTCCTGAGCATCCCGACTCAGGAGCCTAACTGGTCGCGTAGCCCCTCACTCTTTGTTCTCGTCCTGGCGATTCGGATGACCCAACAGCGGCTGAGGTATGCGCGGGGCCGGGCCCTGCCGACACAGGACACTAAGGCATACTCACACATCTCCTTCCCGAGGGCTATTTTACGTCAAAGGGGACTCCTGAGCATCGCGACTCAGGAGCCTAACTGGTCACTTAGCCCCTCACCCCTTGGTCTCGTCCTAGCGATCAGGACGACCCAATGTCGGCTGAGGTACATGCGGGGTCGGGCCCTACCGACGCAGAATGGTAAAGCAAACGGGTAGGAAATCGCAAGATCCTAGCAAATTATTACAAGAAACGCTGTCTCTTAAAAGGTGCAGGACACATAAGTTTTAATGCCTCCAGGAGGCACAATACATGTTGCAAGAGGTAAGATTAAGGGGAATGCCACCAACAAGCTTCTTCTTCAGCCTTGAGCATCGCCGTCTCCCACGAGGGGTGCCCCATCATCGATAACGTCGCCGCCGCCTTTGCCTTCAGTCGTAGCTGCAGGTTCGGTGGCATCATCGGCCGTGGGCACGGGCTCGATGGCGAGGAACTTCCGCAGTAGGGCCTCCACCTGGCCCTTCACGACTTCGGTAGAGGCAACACAGCGGTCCAGGTCCACAAGTTCAAGCAAGGCTTCAAAGTCAAAGTTGGGGTTGCAAAGATGGAGGTGGCTGAAGACGCGGGTCACGGCCGAGGTGGAGAGCGTGCGGGCCTCTCCCTCCACCATGGGCCCGCCCCCAAGGATAACACCCTTGAGCATCATGACCAGTTAGGGGAGCAGATCGGCTGGGCCTTCCTCAGCGGTCACCAACAGCTTCTTCTACCCCCTCCCGTAGAGGTCCCGCAGTGCCTCACGGGACATCCTCTCAAGAGAATCAAAGGCGGAACGATCTTTGGCAAGAACTTTGGCCTTGGTCTCCAGCTGGGCCTTCCCCGCCTCCACCTCCTTCTTCAGCTTCTCCAGGAAGTCGCGATCCGCGACCTGCTTCCGCGCTGATTGCTCTAGCTCGGTGTCCCGACCGGTGACCGCGTCTTCTTGAGCCTTCAGCTCCTCCTCCCGTGCCTCGCGCTGATGAGCCTCGGCGGCACGCTCGTTGCACAGGGTCTCCAGCTCAGCCTCCGCCACCCAACAACGCTCCTTGGCAGCCTTAGCATCCTTCAACGCCACATCGCGGACGGCCGCGGCTAGGCCGGCAACCTATTTACCTTCCTTGGAGGCCGCTAAGGCGTGGATCCATGCTGCCCTAACGGACGCGTCGGATCGCAGCCATCCCGAGATCAGCTCCAGGCGCCCTGACGCCAGGCAATGGTCGGTGCCTCAAAGATCATTGCGAAGTTGGGTCAGCACGGAAAGAGCCTCCTCTAGAGCACCAGGTGAAACGGTAGAATCACGGCCCAGAAGCATGCTGGAAGGGGGAGGAGACAGTGCCGACGCCAGGATCGGTAAGTTAGCAGTAGAGGGGGCTGGGGGCTCCAGAGCCTTCGGGACCTCAGCAGGCGAGCTAAGGTCGAGCACCTCCGGAGCCGGCCTGGCTGCAGATACTACCCTCTCTTGAGGGCAGGCCTCTGAGTCTCGCAAGGATGACCTAGCCGCAGAAGCACGGGAGCCACCACCATCCTTCTGTGCCAAATGTGGCGTGACCACGGCAGGCTGCTGGGTCTTGGGTGTCACAGCCGTCTCCTTCTTCTACTACACCACAGGCATTGGCCTAGCCGTACAAGAGGAAGGCATCAAGATACTATGGCAAGAACAGGGAACAAAAGATCAAGGCAGAGCACTTACTAGTCCACGGTGGCATAATCCCTCACCCTCTTCTGAAGCACCATGCCCACATGCTTCACGGGCTGGGGCACCAGCGCGCGAGCCCCAGGGGCAGACAATGGCACGACACCAGGATCTGCAGCGGCGCCATCTGGCGACGAAGTAGAAGCACCGCCTCGAGGATCAGCGCTGATCTGCTCTTCTTTGGGACCCCTGCCTTCGGCTTCTTCGGAGGGCTGGCCTTAGACCTCGTCGTGACCCCAGCAGAGTGCGGCGACTCCCTCACTGAGTGCTCGCCGGTGTCGTCATCGTCGGGAGGGTGCGGAGGAGATCGGTTTGGCATGGAGGAGAAGTCTCCCCCACCCCTCCCGGGTCGCCTCTGAGTCCGACCTCTCCTCTTGGTCGGACTCGCCGGAGGACAACATCACTGGGGAGCCTGGGGGCCCGGTGGGCACCAGTGGTATGAGCCCTGATTTCACTTGAAGCTATGTCGGTATTTCCCCAAAGAGGAAGGGATGATGGAGCATAGCAGCATTAGGTATGTCCCTCAGATATGAAACGAAGGTTATCGAACCAGGGAGAACCAAGAAACACAACGTAAATAGCCCATGTACACATATAACAACCACTCGCAACTCGATGTGTTAAAGGGGTTGTCAATCCCTTTCGGGTAACAGCGCTAGAAATTGGCAAACGGACGGGATAAAGTTGTAATAGATTGAATAAATAGATCGCAAATAAAATAAAGTGCAGCAAAGTATTTTTGTACTTTTGGGATTAATAGATCTGAAAATAAATGCAAATAAAAGTAGATCACAAAGGAAAATATATGAGAAAGAGACCCGGGAGCTATAGGTTTCACTGGTGGCTTCTCTCGAGAAAAATAGCAAACGGTGGGTGAACAAATTACTATTGGGAATCCAAGACGCTCCATAGCTTCGAGTAAAATACCGATGGTCGTTAGAAGAAAGAGGGGATGCCACTCAGGGGCATCCCCAAGCTTAGTTGGTTGCTCATTTTTGGATAATAGCTTGGGATGCCGGTGCATCCCAAAGCTTAGGCTCTTCTACTCCTTATTCCTTCATCCATCGTAAGATAACCCAACACTTGAAAACATCAATCACACAAAACTCAACAAAACCTTTGTGACATCCGTTAGTATAAGAAAATAAATCACTACTATAAGTGTTGTATCAAACCAATTCATATTTTGTTCTTGCATTATATCTACTGTATTCCAACTTTTCTATGGCAAAAACTCATCAAAGATAACCATAGATCCATCAAAACAAGCACACAACGCAAAGAAAGCAGAATCCGTCAAAACAGAATAGTCTGTAGAAATCTGACTATTTCGAATACTTTTGTAACTCCAGAAAATCAAAAAATTAGGAAGTCCTGAGCAATTTGAATATAGATCTACTGCAAAAGGAATAGGTATTTCATCGCTCTTTGGTTAAAAATGAGAATTATTTTCGTGAGTGCAAAAGTTTCTGTTTTTTCAGCAAGATCAAACAACTATCACCCAAGAAGATTCTAAAGGCTTTACTTGGCACAAACACTAACTAAAACATAAAAAACACAATCATAGCAGTAGAATAATTGTTCCAACACTCAAAAACAGGAAGCAAAAAGAAAAAAAGAAATTTATTCATTGGGTTGCCTCCCAACAAGCACTGTAGTTTTACGCCCTTAGCTAGGCATAAAGCATGGATCTATGTTTTGTCATCTTTGTTTCGAGATCCATAAGATGCCCTCATGATTGATTCATATGGTGGCCTAATTCTTGTTCTATGGATGATAGAGGCAGGGTGTCCCGATCTTTTGATGAGATGATAACTATCGATTTGGTGGAGTCGACTTTGACGATCCAACTACAAACGTGCAAGATGTTGCGCCTTAGCAATCGCTAAACCAATCTCCTGAGGTTACTGTTGATGCCGAAAGCACGGTCATCGTGACCACGAAGATCTATTCCAGCAAGCAATCGAAGAACGAGCAATAATATGATAAAGCAATCTGAATATTGCAAATATATATGAAGTATTTATAATGGTAGGGACCCGTAAGCGGTCTTGGTTTGGTCGTTGGACACAAACGAAGTACACGAAGTTGCAATGGCTAACTTTGAACTAAACAAATCCCCCAGCAAAAAGCTACTAGATGGATCTACTTATATAGGAGCAAGGGGTGGCGGCCAAGGAGGTGGGAGAACACACCCCAAGGCAGCCTAAAACTAACCCTAGGTCGTACAAGGATCATGGGCCCAAGTGGAGGTGGTGCAACACCTTTGGACTTGTTGTTTGACTCAGATTCTGCTTCAGTGTCAGATTGTTTCGTCGATATCTCAATGCTCCGGACGAATTTGAAGGTGATTCCAATTGGGTTGGAAAGAGCACGAAATCTAGTTTCCAACAAAAAAGAATCATACAATTTGGAGTCCGTATGAGAAAGTTGTTGACGTTTTGAGTCACGTATGTCTGTGAAGTCCGAATTTGAATCCAAAACGTGAGAGACATGGACTCTATCTTCTCGTGGCCCAAAAGTGATGTGAGAGGACTTTTTGAACAGAACATAAACTTCTCCTTTTCCCTTATCTTCATACGTGGATTGTACAAATGTCCCATACACCTACAATTAGACAAAACACAAAAGTGTGTGAAGTATTTTTGTTCTGGATAACATAAATAGATTATTGAATAGTTTGCACTAGAAATCACCTGACAAATATGCATGTATGCAATATTTTTGGTCTTATCCAAGGTAGTCATGTCCTCATCATCCTTCCCTTCTTGAAAACAAAGCCGTCCTTGGCGTTGCTTAATCTTAAATGTGGCTAACAAAAGAGACAAGGTGTACATGTTGTATATGTTTATGTCATCCTTTTTTACTTCCCTTGATTTTTGCACATATGACACATGTATACATGAGTAACTTTCATAGTTCATAAAATCTAAAGCCAAAAATTTATCACAAAAAATAGAAGGCATGAAAATATTGCAACTCAGTTTGCACATATAAGTGAAACTCTTATTCATTTCAAAAGATTGACAATGTTCATCATGAAACCATCCCAACATTGGTGAATAAACCTTACTTGCATCAAATTTACATGCTACACCATGCTTAAATAAGCAAACATGCAATAAGTCATTGGACATAGAATCATCACCAAGATTAGAGGTCATATCAAAATGATTAAACATTGGTTCTTTTGCATCAACAGTTAATTCAATGGGTGCACTCAAAATTGTTGGTCTTTCAGTTATTTGATCACATGACGCATTCATGACAGTAATAAGATTCTCTAAAATAGGTGTGCTCAAATCAACAGGTAACTCAACACATGATGCATTCAAGTTAACTAGGCATGCATCATTCTCATGTGAAGTTATATCATCAATACCTTTATTGTTACCTTGTCGCAAAGACGTAGCTGATGTAGGTACGGACATTAACAATGTCCCATACTCTTGAGATGGTGTCGCGCTCACAATCCGAGGTGGGGCTGCTCTAGTAGGTGCAACGGTGGAGGAACCAACCAGCGGTGGTGAGCATGAACTGGAATAGTAGTTGTCGGGGATATACCCCGCGGTATGACCCGGCTGGAGTTATAAACCGGCTGGGACTTGGTAAACCGGCGGATGGTAAACCGGCGGAGAGTTAAGACAGAGAGTCAAGACAGATGGCTAAGATAGACGGTAAACCGGCTGATGTTAAATCGGCAGACAATGTTAAACCGGCAAACAATGTTAAACCGACAGACAATGTTAAACCGGCAGAACAATGTTAAACCGGCAGACGTTAAGAAGCCCAGGAAGGGAAGTCAAAATAGTTTAAGTTAAAGTCTGAGTTGGACTCCACATGTAACCCGCCCCTTCAACATATATAAGGAGGGGCTGGGCTCCTCAAAGGGGAAGAAGCAAGAAACAATCTCTAGGGCTAGACACAACTAGAGGAGAGCCGGTTTACGGCGACTCCCTCGTGATGATAATAAGATCTAGCCTCAAACAGCATGTAGGGTTGTTACGGGATGATGTTTCTCGGGGCCCGAAACTGTCTAAACCCTTGTCTTGTGTTGCGTCTCTCGATTCCGCTCAACCCCTCTCAAGCTACCACATAGATGCATTGGCCTCGCGACTAAGTCCTCACACTAAGGATATCTAACGTGACAATTTCACGACAGTTGACACCCACCATGAGACTAGCGCACGATGGTGTTGATTTTTTGGAGGGATCTCTCTGAGGGATCAAAGAGTTCACAATTTTCTGGACGAAGAGAGAATCTACATCAGCGACAAACAGTCAGAAGAGCATACACAAGATTGTGATCAGGAAAGAACTAGGGTTGCGTCCGCTCCACCGCTGCAGTATAGAAAAAATCATTGAGACCGAGATTAAACTTTTCGCTACAGTTTCTTCCTCCTTGAATTACGCGGCGGACACACTAAGGGCGACGAGCCGCCGTAGTCCTTGTTTTCTTTCGATCGACCAAGTTAGGCACCCGTGCATGCAAGGGGTCAGTTGCCGTATCTTCACGTGAAACCTGCAAAACAATGGGAAAAGCCGACAAGTAGCAAGTTTCCGGATGAGGAGGAGCCGGTTTGGAAATTTATCAGTTCAGTGGGTCGTTATGGACGCGCGAGTCAAGAAGCAGCAGTCACACGTATTTCGTCGGATCATTTTCTGTCATAGGGGCAATAGGAATATATTCCGCAGATCCAAAAGCAAATTCGACGACTTATATTCTAATCGGAACACGTAACACTGATTAGCGAAGTACCAAAGCCAAAGCATGCAGAATAATTGGAAAACTATGCATGCATATCATCCAAATAGCAGCGTAAGGAGAGGAGTCAAGCAAATCAGTGCAAGTCTCTTAACGAGGGTACGATACACCCAAGTCCCGAGCATGCATACTAGTACAGCCAAGCAGTTGTCCACGCACGTCCTCCAGGACAAGCCAAGTACATCCACTCAACGTGGAAATCAAAAAGAAGAAAAAGAAGAGGATAGCTATTATACCGATTTGGACACTTGATTGGACAAGAGTTGGAAAGACAAGTCAACTCAGACCCGGTTTCTGCTACTGCGACTGCACATTGCTGGCCTGCTTCCGCCTGAGCCGGTCTCCGTTGGCAAGCGGCCACTCCATTCTCGAGCCGGCTTCTCAAACCGCCTGTCGTTCACCCCACGAGCGGGCCTCGCTCACCTTGCCGGCTCACACCCGCTGCCGTAAGCCGCCGTGGGTGAGTCTGCCATTTTTTCCGCCGCCCAAGTCCGCCTCGCCCCCTGCGGCCGATTCCTCCGCGTGAGCCCTGCGACGCCTCGTTCCCATGGCCGTCCTTGCCAATCTCCCCGCGGTTCTCCATTGTTCTGGGTCCGCTGCTGCCTTGCCTCCGACACGGAGCCGCCACTCGCCTCTTCAGCTGGACTGTCGCCTTGCGCCGTTCCAACCCGCCGGCCTCCGTGACGAGTATTTTCCTTGCGCTGCTCTCAACTTCCATCAGACAGCAGGATGCTGTAACATCTACACCGAGTCATCCTCGCTGGTGCGGCCTCAAGCCGCGAAATCACCTAATGTAAGAGGCGGAATAGTGGTGGAAGCAATTGCACTCAATTCACTCACACTAGCTCGACTCACAGGTTCGATTACAAGGTATGGATAAAAGACGAAGAACAGAAGGGGAATAGAGTTAGGGTTGCCGCCGCCGATGCCTTGATCCACTGGATGGTCGCTCCACTGGTGGCGTCGCCTTAAGTAGTGGTGGGTCGCCAGGCCTTACTGCACCCAGGCCGGTCCGGTCACTCGCAGGTTGGGCTTCTTGGTCCTGGCAGGCCTGGTAGGCGAGCCTGGCGATCCTTGGGTCGGTGGGCCCTCCTGGTCAGCCTGCCTGTGAGGGATAGGGGTGCTGACATCCCCTCCCCCTTGCGAGGAGGCTTGCCCCCAAGCCTCAGCTGCCAGAAAACGATCCTATAACACTGCTTTGTCTTCCCAGCTGTCACGTGTGCTCGCTTGATTCGACCACCATATGAGAACTTGCTCGACCGTCGAACCATTCTTCCTGCGCCAGCGCATCCCCAGTACTGCGACAGGGACTACAGGGATGTCAGATTGAACATGGAGCTCAGGAGATGAAATCATACCCGGAGTGAGGCAGCAGCGCAACTGGGAAACATGGAAGACAGGGTGCACTTGGGACTGCGCTGGCAGATCCAGTTTGTATGCCACCGCATTGATCTTGGCAATGATTTTGAATGGCCCATAATACTTGAATGACCGCTTGTGGGTTGCACGCCGTGCAACTGAGGTTTGAACATAAGGCTGAAGCTTCATGTAGACTAAATCACCGACCTCAAATGCACGCGGCGACCGTCGTTTGTCCGCTTGCTCTTTCATGTATTGCTGGGCTCGGTGGAGATGTTTGCAATGCAGGGACGTGACACGCGGCTGTGCTTGTGATGCCCCAGTGCCGCGGCTCGTGCCCGAAGAGAGCCTTGAACGGGGACATACCGATGCTTGAGTGGTGGGAAGTATTGTACCAGAACTGAGCGAGGGGTATCCAATGGCTCCAGCATCATGGGCAGGCGTGCACAAAACACCGAAGATAAGTTT
Source organism: Triticum dicoccoides (assembly GCF_002162155.2). Classification (NCBI taxonomy): domain Eukaryota; kingdom Viridiplantae; phylum Streptophyta; class Magnoliopsida; order Poales; family Poaceae; genus Triticum; species Triticum dicoccoides. The sequence goes on from NC_041380.1 coordinate 200,192,036, forward strand.
CAACGCACTGGTTGACGCGTTCGGTTTGCCCGTCCGTCTGAGGGTGGTTGGCGGTGCTCATACGCAGTTTCGTGCCGGTGTGCTTGAAGAGCTCCCGCCAAAACAAACTGGTGAACACCGGGTCCCGGTCGGATATGATGGCACTAGGAAGACCGTGGACGCTGTAGATGTTGGTCATGTAGAGAAGAGCCACCTTGGATGTTGTATACGGGTGGGAGAGCGGCAGAAAGTGAGCAAACTTGGTGCGCTTGTCGACCAAGACCCACAAGCAGTTGAATTTGCCTGACTGAGGAAGCCCTTCGACAAAATCCATGGTGATCATGTCCCACGGATGTTGAGGTATTGGCAGGGGTTCCAGAAGACCGGGGTATGCTGACCTGTCAGGTTTGGCTTGTTGACAGATGGGACAACGGCGAACAAACTGAAGTACTTGAATCTTCATCTTGGGCCATGCAAACACACGACGAATACGTCGAAATGTAGCTGGGAATCCTGAGTGACCTCCCAGTGGGCTGTCATGGAAGGAAGTCATGATCTTCTGCTAGAGGGACGTGGAGCCGCCGAGCCAGATATGTCCTTGGAAATGCAGAATGCCGCTCTGGAGAGTGAAACGTCCCTTGGGGTCTTCCCTGATGGCTAGTTGCTCCAGCAACTTTTATGCTTGTGGGTTACAGTTGTAGCTGGACAACACATCTTCGAGCCAACTGGGCTGACAGGAGGTGACTATGAATAGTGTTGCCGTAGGTTTGGAATAGGATAGGGCATCAGCTGCTGTGTTCTCGGCACCCTTCTTGTATCTGATTGTGTAGCGCAAACCCAAAAGCTTGGTGAATGCCCGTTGTTGCCAGGGTGTTGTTAGCCGCTGCTCTTCTAGGTGGATCAGACTTTTTTGGTCTGTATGAATGACGAATTCGCTGTGTTGCAAGTACGGACGCCATTGTTCGACTGCTACTACGATGGCGAGGTATTCTTTCTCATACGTAGAAAGGCCTTGGTACCTCGGACTCAGGCTTTTGCTCATGAATGCAATAGGGTGGCCCTCCTATTGAAGAACTGCGCCAATGCCTTTGTCGCATGCATCTGTTTCGATTACAAATGTCTTGGTGAAGTTGGGCAGGGCCAAGACAGGTGCTGAGGTGAGCTGCTGCTTCAACAGTTCGAATGCCTGAGCTGTGATGTCTGTCCAAACAAATGGGGCTCCCTTCTTCAACAAGTTGAACAAAGGGCGAGCAATGGTGCCGAACCCGCGAACAAATCTGCGGTAGTACCCTGCCATTCCTAAGAAACGGCGAACCTCCCTGGCGTCTTGTGGTGTAGGCCATGACTGTACAGCCTGCACCTTGCTGGGTTTAGTAGAGACCCCTTTGTCACTGATTACATGCCCCAGGTATGATAGTTGCTGCTGTCCAAATTCACATTTGCTTAACTTCACTTTCCTTTGATCCCTGCGCAGGAGTTGGAGGACCTTTCGCAGGTGTGCTAGATGCTCTTTCCAAGTTTTGCTGAACACCAAGATGTCGTCAAAGAACAAGAGTACACAGTCCCGTAGCAACGGATGGAATGTGTCTGTCATGGCGCCCAAGAAAGTTGATGGCCCCCCCGCTCATAGTGACCTGTGTGTGTTCGAAATGCAGTCTTGAAGTCCTCTCCCTCTGCCAGCCGTATCTGATGGTAGCCTGACCGTAGATCAAGCTTTGTGAACCATGCTGCCCCGTGTAGCTCATCCAACAGCACCTTAATGATGGGCACGGGGAACTTGCTGACACAGGTCATGGCATTGAGATGCCTGTAGTCAATGCAGAGACGCCACGTACCATCCTTTTTCTTCACCAGGATCGCGGGGGAAGAGAAACTGCTATGACTGCACTGGATGACCCCAGACTGTAGTAGCTCTTCCACTTGGCGTTCAATTTCTGACTTATGCTCAGTTTTGTGCCGATATGGTCGTATGTTGACAGGTTGAGCGCCAGGCATGAGGGGAATTTTGTGGTCACACGCGCGGCGCGGTGGCAGTCCTGTTGGTTCTCCGAAAACATCTTGGAATTCATCTAACAGTGCTTGCAATTCCGGTGCTGGCGCTGTTTTGTGTTGTGGCTGATCGGTGATTGGGTAGAGGATGACAATGTGCAGCAAAGAGCCTTGCCGGCACAAGTTCTGCAACTGTAAGCTGGTGATCAGATGGCAGGTTGAAGAATTGGCTTCGTGGCCGAACAAACGCGCCTAGCCCATTGGTGTTGGTATCTGAATGACTTTGCTCTTCCAGTCGACCATCATAGGACTGTGTTGCTCCAGCCAATCCATGCCAAGAATGGCATCATATGTTCCTAGGGGAAGAACATTCATGTCCGTAGAGAAATCCAGTCCTTGCGACGACCATTGACATCCAGGAATGCTCGCTGAATAGGTGAGTTCACCGCCATCAGCTACACGCACGCGACACTGTTGGTGAAGGGGGGTCACTCCAGCGAGCTGATCGGCCAGTCGCTGGTTGATGAATGAAGTGGAACTGCCACTGTCTACCAGCATAAGAACCTCGCGTCCCTGGATGGAGGCGAGCAGTTGGAACACCTTGGTGGAAACGCTGCCGTCCAGCACTGCTCGAGAAATGGCCATCACAGAGTCCGTTGGCGGCTTGGTGGTGGTGTTGTCGAGTCCTGTGTCGAGGCCGAAGAGCTCGAGCATTTCTTTGACTACATGGAGCTGCACGGTTGTGGGGTAGACGTGCTCATGGCCCCAGCGCTCGCCGCACTTGAAGCACAAGCCGCGGGCGCGCCTGTAGTCGCGAAGCGCCTTGATCTTGGTGTTGTCGGCGCGTGCGGCGTCCGTCCCGCGACGGTCTGCCGCGGTCGCCATACTCGTAGACGCTCCTGGCCGCGCTGTGACAGGTGGTGGTGGTAGAGGCAATGGCAACCTTGCACGCGTGGACGTGTCCTGAGCTATTGGAGTTGTGCGGTGTCCCATCGGCCACTTCCTCCTGGAGTAGTGCCAGAGCGCACGCCGTATCCAAATCCGGCGGTTGCTGAACTAGCACCACCGCGCGAATATCCTTCTGGAGGCCCTCCACGAAATGGGTGAGAAAATAGAACGGATGAATTGTGTCAGAATAGGAACTAAGATGATTAATAATTGACTCAAACTGCTCAATATAATCTGCCACATTAGTTGTCTGTCGCACAGTGTAAAACTGGCGAATCAACGTCTGGTGGCGGTCGTGGCCGAAGCATGTGCATAGGAGCGCGGTAAAAGATTCCCAGTCAAAGTCTGCAAGTCGCTTCTTGATGGATTGCAACCAGATCGACGCTGAACCGGAGAAGTTCAATGCAGCCATGGGAACCAAGAAGGAAGGCATAATAGCAAACATGGAAAAATATTGCTCGCACAACGTTTTCCACAATTTTGGATTGTCTCCAGTGAATTGTGGAAATTGGATGATTGATGCGCCTGACCCAGTCCACTGAGCAGTTGACTAGCATGTGCAAAGGGGGACAGAGCAGGAGGTGAAGACGGGGCGCCGTACTGACCGTTTGCCGGGGGCGGTGGCGGCGTCTGGAAGGACGCCTCCGGGGGACCCCGTGGGATGATGTAGACGCCGCGGCCATTGGGCCCTTGTGGAGGTTGCGCCGCGCCAGACGCGGTCCTGATGTGTGTTCTGGCCGTCGCAGGTAGTTGATTGGTCGGTGCAGGCGCCTGAGTCGTCGCATCGTCCATGCGCGGTGGAGGGGGCGCGAGCTGTAGAGCTACCACCGAATCGCTCAGATCAGCGACGCGCTGCTCGAGATCGGGGCGCCACGCCACGAGATCGTCGACTTTGGCATTGGACGCGTTGATTGCGGAGGTGTGTTCCTTCAGAGTGGTGTCTATCCGCTCCAAGAACGACTGGACGGCCGGATCCATGGTGACGAGGTGTGGGCGGGCTTGGGTCAGGGATCTGGTCTCGATGAACTGCGCCAGATCAACGCGGAAGAAGGGTGGTAGGTGTGGTCTCTGATACCAGATGTAAGAGGCGTAATGGTGGTGGAAGCAATTGCACTCGATTCACTCGCACTAGCTCGATTCACAGGTTCGATTACAAGGTATGGATAAAAGACGAAGAACAGGAGAGGAATAGAGTTAGGGTTGCCGCCGCCGATGCCTTGATCCACTGGATGGTCGCTCCACTGGTGGTGTTGCCTTAAGTAGTGGTGGGTCGCTGGGCCTTACTGCACCCAGGCCGGTACGGTCACTCGCAGGTTGGGCTTCTTGGTCCTGGCAGGCCTAGTAGGCGAGCCTGGCGAGACTCAGGTCGGTGGGCCCTCCTGGTCAGCCTGCCTGTGAGGGACAGGGGTGCTGACACCTAATGCCGGACTCGCCCGCGCCTCGCCTACCTCCACCGTGTTTTGTCGCACTTTATGCTGCCGACGCTGCAGATTCGCCTTAAGCCGGCCACGACCCGGGAACGGATTATCAACTGTCAACTGGACTTTCGACTGCCGTTTAACCACAACGGGCGACGACCCGTTCCTCTGCTCCGGGTTAAATTTCACCTCGGGCTGGCACAGGCCGGCTTGGCCGTCTCAGCTATTGTCTTGGACCACCCTCGCCGGACCGGGCTCGTCTTCGCCTTGGGCCACATTTGCCATGGCTCTCGCTTGGTTAACTCGTCGCCGGGCCTCCTCAAACTGCTGCCTTGCCTCGGCTGGATGCCACAAACGGCCACGCCCGGAGCCGCCCTCACGGCCTCCCCTTAAACCGCCGAGCCGATGCTTTCACGACGAGCGCTAGACCTGTTATGTCGACCAGCCACGGCCATTGCTTTGAACCAGCACCTCCAAACCGCCGTGGTTGGTTCTCGGCCACTTCCATTGCTGCAGCTCCAAACAAGCACCTCCAAGCCGCCGCGCCAGTTCTCTGCCACCTCCAAACCATAGGGACGAGGAGTCAAACCAGCCAGATTTGATCCCGCGACCTGTCGCACAGGAACTTCTCGTGGTAGCCACGACGCCACAGCGACGGTCAAACCGGCTGGGATTAAAACCGTTTCGCCAAATCCAAGTTACCACCGTGGTCTCGTAAAAATTGCTCCACCTTTGCCGTCCCGGCCGCGGCCCGCTGAACCCGCCACGGTCGCGCATCTCCAACCCGGCCGCCTTCGTACACGCCATCGTGACTCGCCGCATCGCCGGCCCCTCTATTGCCGGGTCAGGCCAACCCAACACGCCATAGCCGCTGCCTTGGGGCAGGTCACCCGCAAACCACCACCTCGCCGCCGCACTGAACCAGCGCAGTTGACCACGGGCCTCCCCAGCCGCGCCACCCGTTTAGCATCACCTCGCCTGCCGACTACCTTGAGCTGCTGCTCACCTGCAAGTCACCCCGTTGCTGCGTCAAATCGCCCGAGCCTTCTGCAACTCTGCTTCCTCGGGCCGCCGGGCCTCTCTTTGCCCCGTTGAATTGCCCGGCTATAAACCGCCGCCGCGCTAAACCGCCCCACGCATGCGCCGATTCTGCTCCGGGACCGCCTCTGCTGCGACTGGCACCGGCCCCGCGGGCTCTCGCCATTTGCTCCGCAAAGAAGGAGCCTTGTTTTCCCCTGCACTCGTTCTAACTGGAAAGAAGAAAACGAAGGAAGAGTCAAAGGGTGTTAAAAGAAAACTATGACAAAGTACTGCCATGGAAAGGGCAGTAGTCAGCTTGTTCATATGTACAGGTGCCAAAGCACATGCATGGGCAATCCTATAAGCCGGCTGGCCACGACAAAGTAAAACATGAGTTTGCGGCCTCCGCCTCAACTCCAAGGGATTTCCTCGCCACCTCCGAGCTGCTGCAGCCGCGCCAGAACCGGCGTATTTCCACCTCTTCGCCCGCTGAACCACCGCAGTAGCAGGATGTGATTAGGCTAATTGACTCACAAGCAATATTCTCTAGGGTTAAACTGGTATTACTTGCGAATAATCTATTGTCAGGACAAGTCAGGTGATGTCTAAGTCTATTTTATTGGCACATATTGTTTTTATTATCAAAGAACAATTACTTTGGTCTGTATATTTTTATGTGCAGGACAGATGATTTATTATAAAAGAGGTGACATGCCGTGCTTAGGAAGTATGCATTAGCATCATCATGCATCGGTGACCGCACCGGCTTGCCATTGAATAAGTGTGTGCAAACCGCCGCCCGTGCAGCTACATCAATTCGCTGGGACATTGACTGTGATTCACTCATCTGTCCTCACCAGTATAAAACACCGTGGCTGATTCACCCGAGATTGATCTCAGCTTTGCTGAAAATGATCATTAAGTTCCATGGCAGGTAAATTCCGGCTTAACATATCAGGTGAAATCCATCTAGTATATTTTTATATTATGTATTGTTTTCTTTAAAAAGAGCAATTACTTCGGCTTGCAAAGTTATCTAATGTAAGACCCTAAACCACCATATTGGTGCAAATTTAGAGGCCGTCAGAAATTTTTTTGGCTTAAAAAGAAGGATTCCGGTTTATAATCCGGCTCAAGGGAAAGCTATCTCCCGCAAAGCTTTGAAGCTCTCAATATCCGGTTCAAAATCCCGGTTCAAGAAGAATTTATCTCTTGCAAAAAATTAAAAGTTGGCGAAGAGGACCTGGTGCCATGATGCGCGGTTCAAACATGGGTATCATGCCTTATTGGCTTATCATATTATTGATCACTTGGGGGCTTGGTCGTATTCGAACTATAGCTACACCTCCTGATCGGCGCAAGGCCACCAGAAAAATCACTAGGGGGCTTGGTCATATCTGAACCATAGCTACACCTCTTGATCGGTTTGAAACCACAAAAGGGATATCACTAGGGGGCTTGGTCATATCTGAACCATAGCTACACCTCTTGATCCGTGTAAGGCCAACATGAATTCACTTCGGGGCCAAAGAGAGTGTTGCAAAAAGCATAAACTCAAACATGGGCACCCACTGAGCATAGCTCAAAAAGTTACTTGGGGGCTCTTTGTGCAAAGCAACAAAGAGTTTGAAAGGACCCTTGTAATTGGCTATCAAGCCACGACTTGGAAGCCTGGTGTATTCACCTAAAACCCCGGGTTAACCTGCCTTCATCAAGTAAGCCACTCCTGTCCAGGTAATCCTGGGATGACCCGCCGAACGTTTGACAAGTCAATCTTATACAGACCCTGAACTTGTCAAAGTTAAAATGACGATTGGTTAATTGGAGCCCATCTTAAAAGGCTTTGTTAAATGGTTTAACTCAGCGGCCTGGCAACCCATGAAAAGCCTCGATTTGGAGCCTGGCAGCTCGTAAAAAGCCTCGCATGTTCTTTTTTAGTTCTATTTGCCAAGTTTTTTCGCCTTTGTTGAGGTTCATAATATCTTCTGGTAAACCGGCGTCCTTGACCCGGCTTGGCTCTCAACTACAAGTTGTCACTACATGATCAGTTATAATCCGGCATTCATTAACCCGGTTTGGTTTTGACTAACAAGTCGCTAGTATTATAAGGAAAATCCGGTGTTTACTATATCTCGGTGCGGTTTATTATCATAATCCGGCAAATTAAGGAAGGAGTTCTCGATACTCAAGATTGGGGTTACCACCCTCACTACAAAAGTTGGTTACCAATGAGGTGATTCTATGTCACAGGTATCATCTATGTCATATTTGATTATCGTCAATTACAGCCTTGGTTATAAACCCTGGCTATATGTTTGGGCATTATGACCCGCCCGCCGGGTTATAAGAATTCCGGCTTACAATGAATGCGCATTAAGTCGTCACCGGCCAAGAGCGGTCAGGTATTTCAACTTCGGATTTACTTGTCAACCGATGAGGTATTTAAATCTTTAATAGCCAAAACTGGCTGGATTTTCATGATGATATTGAACGATTGAGGTTTTCATACCGGATTATATTATTCAAATCTTGAAATGCCAACATGGCTGGATTTTTATTATGGTTATCAATAACCACTATTATCATTAAGGTTTTCAAAGTCGCTTCAGCGCAATGGCTATTATTTAATCAATGGATATGATTTATTCTACAATTGAAGGAATAGTCCCGAGTCACTGCAGGCTTATGACCCGGCACTTAGGGGCTACATTATTCAAGTTGGGATTATATCAAATACACAAGGCTCATGTTGCTGCAAGCATGCATCATGACACTTGGGGGCTAATGCAAAGTCATTGTTTGCTCACATATTGAAGACCCGACTCATCACATCGTAATAAGCCGTCCCTTGGGGGCTACCAATTGCTCCTGTCAACAATTCAAGGTACACATATTTTCATCTATTATTGAAGGATCCACTGCTCGGTTGGTAAAGCACAAGGCTCTTAACCTTGTGGACGTGGGTTCAAGCCCCATGATGGGGGGTTACATCATATGATGTTATTTTCATTGAAGAATATATCAAGTCCCAGCTCAATATTATCTTATTGAGGCGGCCCTTGGGGGCTACATATTGCTGCTCAAGTTTACATGATCATATTTACAAAGTCTCTACTCATTATTGCATAATAACCCGGCCCTTGGAGGTTAGCAATTTCAAGTCCGAGGTTGCTACAAGCATGACAACCCAGCACTTGGGGGCTACATATGTGGAATACTTAGTTCTGACTGGTGATTGAAATGAACAACCTGGATTTCTCCAAGATTGTGACATTCATATTGAAGCAAGTCTTAAGCTGTTGCTATGTTACCTTCTTAAGACTTGGGGGCTACAAGTGATAGGCATATAAGAGGTATATTTTCAAGCTTGATGTTAACTACAATTATGACCTGGTGCCATCAATATTTATAAACTGGTAATGATAAACCGGCAAAGTTCAAGTCTTAAACCGACACAGTTTTACATTCTCAAACTGGCAAAGTTCAAGTCTTAAACCGGCACAATTTTACATTCTCAAACCGGCAAGTTCAAGTCTTAAACCGGCACAGTTTTACATTCTCAAACCAGCAAGTTATACATTCTTAAACCGGCTACAAATCAAATGAGTATTTCAAAGGCCAATATATTTGTTAAGCATTGGGAGCTGAAGTCAAAGGAGTTATTCTTCACAATATTTATCTATGACAAACCAATGTCAGCAAATTGAATATGAAGCTGGTCTACTGACTCAGATTTTCTAGAAGGAAATGACAAGGATTTAAAGATGCTTAGGATCAGTTTAACATGGATAAATCCAAATTAAACTGGAGGCTAATGTCGGGGATATACCCGCGGTATGACCCGGCTGGAGTTGTAAACCGTCTGGGACTTGGTAAACCGGCGGAGAGTTAAGACAAAGAGTCAAGATAGATGGCTAAGATAGACGGTAAACCGGCTGATGTTAAACCGGCAGACAATGTTAAACCGTCAGACAATGTTAAACCGGCAAACAATGTTAAACCGGCAGACGTTAATAAGCCCAGAAAGGGAAGTCAAAATAGTTTAAGTTAAAGTCCGAGTTGGACTCCACATGTAACCCGCCCCTTCAACATATATAAGGAGGGGCAGGGCTCCTCAAAGGGGAAGAAGCAAGAAACAATCTCTAGGGCTAGACACAACTAGAGGAGAGCCGGTTTACGGCGACTCCCTCGTGATGATAATGAGATCTAGCCTCAAACAGCATGTAGGGTTGTTACCGGATGATGTTTCCCGGGGCCCGAAGCTGTCTAAACCCTTGTCTTGTGTTGCGTCTCTCGATTACGCTCAACCCCTCTCAAGCTACCACATAGATGCATTGGCCTTGCGACTAAGTCCTCACACTAAGGACATCTGACGTGACAATTCCACGACAGTAGTTGTTTTTGTCACCCAATGCATCCTCATGTATCTGTCTCTCAAAGGTACATGCACGAACATACATACCATTAATGCAACGAGAAATATACTGAAATCTTGCCTGAATATCATGGTTCAAACCACCAAGAAATCCATTAATTGTATCATCCTCAGATTCTTCTCTGTCACAATGATGCATATAAGATGTGAACTCTTGGTACTAAGCAGGAACAGTGTTGTTGCCTTGTTTAAATTGTTGAAATTTGTGAAGCAATTCACGACGATAGTAAGGAGGGAAAAATTGTTGTCTCAATACATATTTCAAATCTTTCCAAGTTGTGGGTTGGTTATCAATGTTTTTCTTACAATGTACACTCCACCAAACAGAAGCAAAACCAGTAAATGCTCTAGTGGTAGCTCGTACTCTCTCAAGTTCAGAAAAATCATGGTGACTAAAAACTTGTTCTACTTCGAGCTCCCAAGCTAGATAAATAGCAGGATTAAATCTACCCTCAAATGACGGTAAAAAGATAACCTGACCATGTGCTTGTTTGTGTTGTCCCAACTCTCGTGATGGTGAAGATGTGTCCATCGTCCAAGAAATTCTATCTCCGGAACCTGTCATGATTAGTAGAAACAAGAAACAAAATTCAAGAATAATGTTCCTATGAACTACTAGGGTGTGGTGGTAAAGCGCTCACAGTAAAGCAAATATCAATATCTTACACGTTCTTACCAAGCAGCAGGTGGTGACAGGCAACCAACGGTGTCAAATAACTCCGAAGATTGTGTAAAGCGATTGCCAGGGAAATGTACGTATACACGATGTTGAAATATGTGGAGCTGGGTTGGCTATATATGGTAGCAAAAGATTAGCAATAATCAATTCAGAGATGCAATGTTGAATAAACACTCAACGACGGTACTGTGCTGGTCCTAGGCTAGACCGGACTAGAGACGCGAGCCTAGAACACTAATGAGGTCACGACATAGCACAACTAGCATCAATGAAGAATAATAAATAGCTCTGGACAACAAGATATATGTGAAAATCACAACGGTAGTAAAGATAATGATGTGAAACAACATCCAAGCAGGATATATCAACAACTTTGTCTCCAACTTTTCTCTGGAAAAAATTATGCCAATTTTTTGATAATCTTTTACAAGAATGATATTGACTCAAGCTTTCAAACACAGAAGGAATCACTCAATTCCGAGTTGATATAAGGAGTCAAAAAATTCTAAAACTGGCCTGAAAAACTGGAATAAGCTGTGTTTGTGAACTTCGGAGGGAAAAAAGACCTATTTCGAAGCCGATTTTGAGGTGGGAAATACTGAACTAGCTTCTCCAACTATTTAGATGCGACTCGTTGCTAGCTTTCATTTGATTCCTCGCAGAGCCAAAACGGACTTCGTATGAGGAAGTTATGCATGTTTTACTGAATAGTGCACAAAACAGATTTCAATCCGAATTCAACTACGAGATTGAGTCTAGATAGATCCGAATTTTGTTTTTTTTTCTTCTCTTTTTTTTTCTCAATTTTTTTTATTTTTTGTTTTTTCTCTGACATTTTTCTCTCTTCTTTTTTCTCTCTCCCTCTTTCCAAAACAAACTAGATAAGATGCAGATTGGATCAAGCGAAGATGTGAACGATATCAACTATGATTATGACAATGAATGGTGGGAAGCACGTGGTAGAAATTGATGGATGGGTAGTGGAAAGCGGAAGGGATAACGATGCAGCGGCGGCATGACTAATGTGAACAGAACTCTAAACTCTAAATGAACTAGACACTACGACCAGCAACTCAACACGACGATGCAACTGATAATTCAACTATGCAAGCAATGAAAAGAAAATTGTAAAGGCTCAGACTGGCTTGGACAAAGGATGAATAGATCTAACTTTTTTGTGGCTTTTTCTTGGACAATAGGTAAGAAAATAAATGTAATTTAGGAAAAACTGGAAATTCTCACTGAGCAACCTGAACTCTGATACCACTTCATGGAGGCAGGGTGTCCCGATCTTTCGATGAGATGATAACTATGGATTTGGTGGTGTCAACTTTGACGATCCGACGACAAACGTGCAAGACGTTGCGCCTTAGCAATCGCTAAATGTGATAGCCTGGTTTTTGCCCTCTCTAATTTGCTTGATTTTCATTTGAAAATTTTCTGAAACTTGGAGTTCTTGAATCTTTTCATAAGGACTTGAACCCTTGGGCATCCTTGGCTTTCAACCAAGTGCTTCACTTCCGTCCTAAATCATCATTTCACTTCTGATCCACCCCAAAATAACCTTTGGAATATTTTTCTTAAATGAAAAATATTCATTTTCTCTCAGAAACCCTAGCCAGATATGTTTGCTTCAAAGCAACCCTAATTTTTATGGCTCGGAAAAATCTGAGATAATTCACAAATATTCTATGAACCCTAGGGCACGTCCTTGAGCAAAAATATTTCATCACTTTTTGGAATATATGTACTACAGAAAATATTTTCCGTTCTTGACAGAAATGATGGTTTCTACAGCAACTACCATTTTACTTGCTCCATTTGATCTGAACTTTCTTGTGCATCTTTACCTTAGTAACTTATAACTAGCCTCCAAAGCACAGCCCCAATCTCCCAGCCATTTGACCACAATAACTGTTCAAAGTTACTAGTCAGAAACTTACCTGGCTTGTAAAAACCTCTCTACTGCACCTGGATCCAAACCAATTTGTGGTAACACTCAAAACTACGACAAACATCATGCCAGTCATCAAGTTTGTGCTTAGGTCGGCCTGATGTCATAGTTCATGCAGTGACCATGTTCGTCCAGGGGTGTTGGCATGCGTGTCGATGCACTCTGAGCGTCACCGAGGGCTCTGTTCGCGCGTGCTCGCTTCCCTCGCCTGCCCGAGCGTGCCAAACCGCACCACCATCTTAGTCTCTAAGCCCTTAACCTCCCTCTGGAGCTAGCCGACGCCGGAGCTCACCGCAGCGATCACGGGCAAGGTCCGGCCAGCCCCACAGTGCGGAGCGCACTGTGCTCATCGCCATCCTCTCAATCCTCTGCTCGTCTCCGTTCGCCCATAGTTGCCACGTGACCTCCGTCGCCTTCTCCCCCTCTCACTGACGCCGCTCGTCGCCGGGCGCCATGGACAGGTGTCCACCGGCAGAGCCCGAAGCCCCCCCGCCGCTCGCCTATAAATAGGGCCACCCCTAGCCTCCTGGAGCACCATCCAGCACTCCCACACACTCCACGACTGCGTAGGAAGCCGTAGCCCAGCCGGGCAGGCCTCGGGCCACCGTCCCCGAGCTCGAGCTCGCCGGCGATGCCCTCTAGTCGCCGCGGAAGCTCTAGCATCTCCCAGGCCAGGGCAACCCCTCCAGGGCTTCCGCCTCTCTCCGGTGAGGCTGTTTCGCCCACTTGGAGCCCCTAGAGTGGCCTCCGTTCACCGTCTTCCTCAACTCCGGCAACCTCCGTGTTCTGCCTCCGCTTGAGAGCTTGTTTCCGACACCGTCCTACCACCCCTAGCCACGCTATGGGTATGGGCAGAGGCGCCATCATCCCCTCTCTAAATCCCTCCTTCTCATTTGGGCCAAGAAGCCATCGTCACCGGCGAGAGCTCCAGCGAAGTCGCGGCCGTCTCTGTTTCTTTCTCCCCCTTCCCCCACCTGACTAGCGGGGCCCGCTAGTCAGCCACTCTATATGCGCATGAAGCGGTACGAGTGGTGGCGCCCTGAGGTTTTACGCCTTCGACGTCACCCTCCCTCATCTGTTGATTAAAATTCAAAATCATTTATATTCCAAAGAACTTCAAACAGTCATAACTCTTCAACCATAAGTCCAAATGAATTGATTCTTTTTGCAGCGTGTTCTTTGAAAAGAAATCTAGCAGCTCACCAAAGATGAGATTTTTGAGCTGTTTAGAATTTCTGGTGATTTTCAGAAGTATTCTTGATATTTGCTTTTTGTGTTTAAATTTATTTTCAGAGGGTGAGGCTTGTCTTGAGGATCACCAGAAGGCTTGTGAACCTCAGCTGCACTAAGGCAAGCCACAACAACATTTTCATGGTGTCATTTCAATATTTGTGATTTTCTTACTTGAATGAAATGACTAATCCATGCATTTAAATAATTATTGTGTTATTTGTATTCGGTTATATATTGGTTAGTTGTTATGCTTGATTTACAGAATGATCAAAACTAGTTTAGTGGGTAAAGCAAGTTAAGGTTTATTTGTGGTGATGTTAGAAATGATTTTGTTATGCATGCTAGAAATTATTTAAAGCTTGTTCTTGCCTACATAAATTGATAAAATTGCTAGAAAATATTCTGTTAAATACTTGTTTAATCATTTTACTTGTCTTACAGAATGCTTGAACCCAACTTAGTTGATATAGAAATTAAGAGTTGTTGATAGTGAAATCTTTTGTCAAGCATAAGGGAAATTTATCGGAGTTACTTTCTTGCGTGAGAAATTAATAAAACTTGTTGCAAAAATATTTTGGTTAAGTTGTGAGTCATTTTGAGCAGTAAAGTGATATGAGTTGTTGATGTTTATGCTTGTTGTGTATATGGATGACCTCGGTCATTTTTATTATGTGATGCATGTGTAGTTTTGCATTTCATGGCATGCTATGACACAGGTCATTTTCATTTTGAAGTTGAACCTCAATATAACTCAACTTGAATATACCGTTGATTGGGTCATGGTGCCGCTGAATCAGTTTCTTTCCCAGTGCAACCACATTTGCCTTTTTGGGAAGGCCTTGATTCGGTCCATTGACATGGCCTCTGGTTGGTGCCTCCAACTAGGGAAGGTTATGCCGTGCTTGCCCTGGCCCGGTAAGCAGGCATAATCTTGTGTGCTTGTTGATGAGATTATGGTAACGAGTCCCCGAGTGGGAGTGTTTTCACCACGACGGTGGTCGGCGTGTCTTTGGTAGACACGGGGCCACCCAGGACCAGCCCATTGGGGAGTGGGTCGGAGTGGCCGGGAGAGTATCGTGGCAATGGAAGGGTTTTGTCGGAATGACGTTGGTCCACCCAAATGCGAATGCGAGTCCATGGGTTCCGTGGTGTGGGTACAGTGTGCTACCTCTGCAGAGTGTATAATCTATCGATAGGCAAGTCCACGGTTACGGACACCTGATAGTAGGTCCCACCATGAGTCAACGTTTAATAAAAATTGCACCCTAAGCAATGAGCTTTGCATTGGTGATGGATGGCAGAAAGACCATCGAGGCATTTGGGACAAGATGATGGTTGTGGTTGTGATCACCGTAAGGATCACGGGTTGTTCTTTTGAAAGACCATGTTGGTGGTATGTTTGTGATCCAGGGATGATCACAGTTGGTAAGCTGTCCCGAGGGACGTTCGAGCATGATCACAACATGTTGACATATAGTGTTGCATTATTAATAATCAGTTAAATATCATGATATTGTTTGCCATTATGATTATTCTTGTTGTGAGCTTGCAAGTACATTCAATGTACTGACCTGGCGTGTCATGCCAGATTTCAGGAAAGTAACGTTGGAGAGGAGCGTTGTTCGAGTATAGGTCGTGTCCACATCGGTGTCCCTATGATATGGAGCTTCCGCCATGACGTTATTCCGCTGCCACGTAGTTGTTCGGATCGAGGCCCCTTTATGTTCACTAAGTAATGTACATATTTTTTAGCCACACCGGGTGTGGTGCTTGGCCTCGACAGCTGTTGTAATGTAAACTCTATTCCACGAGCATCAATAAAGCGGTTGTTTTTCTGTACCAAGATGTTGTGTGTTGCCAGAAGACATGGTCTCTAGGCTGGCAATGCATGGCAAACCGGTCGCTCAGAGCCGGGGTGCCACAACGCTTGGTATTAGAGCCGCGCTGATTGTAGGCCATGTTAGACTGTGACGTGTTAACTGGATGTTAGATGCAAGTTTAAGTTGAGTGCCAGTTGTAATTTGTGCTGATTGATGCATTCGGCTTATATATTTTTATGCTAACCTGCTAATTGTTGTGGGTGTAGATGGCTCCGGTGCCGTATCCGTCCCAGTTGCCGCTGATGAACCTCCTCCGCAACGTGTGGCATCGGTTGTACCCTCTCGGAGACGACCCAGTCTATCGTGTGTACCGGGAGCATCTAGCTGATTCAGTGTATGAGTATCACGTAGTGGTCACTCTGCGCACTAGTTCTGATTCCAGTTCTTACACTCGCACTTCTCAGAGCAGTTACACCTCCACCTCTTCTCAGGCTGTCCAGTTTGCTACATTCGAGGTCCTTGTCGAGCTTTGCTACAATGAGGTCTGAATGCAGAACCACCCAGATTTCTACTACTACCCATCTCTGCATGACAACGGTCGTGTCCGTTTCCCTCTCATTGATCCGGAGTCTGATAGTGTTGCTAGCCAACTTGCTCGTTATGTCACTTCTAGCTATCTCATGATCCATGAGCTGGCTCAAGAGCTGACTCGTCCCCGTACTGCTCAAGCCGCCACTTTGGTAACTTCTAGATCCACCACTACTTCGCCTTCACTGGGATTTACCCCTTATGTCCCAGTCAGCTCTAGCTCCCCTATTTCGCCGGTTACTCCCCCGAGTGGCACGGGCGCCTCGGCCGTGAACCCTCTTAGTACTTCTGCTGATTGGGTCTCACTTCTCGCTACTCCTGCAGCACCGATGATTCATCCTACCCCTTCCCCTGAGGGAGAGCCCTTGAGGCAGCGCCGTCGTGTTACCTTTAACCCGGAGGTTTCCGTTAACCACGTCAGTTAGGGATCCGAGACCGCTTTAGGGGAGGACGCGGCAGCACCAGCAGAGCAGTAGTATCTTTGAGTATTCGCAGTTGTCTGGATCATGTACGGATGTAGTCGTATGAGTCATGATGTTTTGTTGCATGTATGAGAGTAGTGAACCAGTCGTGTTGTTTACCTTTCATGTATGAGTCTATGTATAATTACGTTGAGACTCTATTCGCCGTGTTTTTCTTCGCTCTTCTGTTTTCTTCCGGGATTTGTCGCTGGCTTTTCCCCAATTTTATTATTGGGTGTTTCTCATCTCGATTGTGTTTTCTTGGGAAGAATCCACAATAGGACGACGTGGGGAGGCAGCACTAGTGACGTTCGTGAGGGAACTCCTATTCGTCGTTCCGCACGACAGGTAGGACATTCTCCTGAGCCGTACGTTCAGCCACCACCTCCACCGCCTGATCCTCCCTCCACCGAGCAAATTTTGCATATGTTCAAAGAAAAAAGGAACAATGACTTGATTGAAATATTGAGAAATGTGCAAGCTATGGCTGGACAAAATGGAAATCAGAATGGTCATCACTCAAAGCTGTCCGATTTTCAGAGGACCAATCCACCCAGCTTCAGTCAGATTGTTGACCCATTGCATGCGGACGATTGGTTGAGCACAATGGAGAAAAAGCTTGAGATTGCTCGTACGGAAGGAAATGATAAAGTTCCCTTTGCCACCCATTATCTTGAGGGCGCAGCTGCCATATGGTGGGAAAATACAAAGGCCATGTGGCCGGCTGATGAGGAAATCACCTGGGAAAAGTTTAAGGAGTGATTCTAAAAATATCATATCCCTACTGGAGTTATGTAGACTAAGCAGCGTGAATATCTCGCACTTGTCCAAGGAAATCAGTCTGTGGCAGAATATTTGCAAAAATTCAATCATCTGGCCCGTTACTCTCTTTATGACGTGGCCACCAAAGAAAGGAGAATTGACAGATTTCTTGGAGGTCTAAATCCACAACTCCGGTGTACTCTCAGTATGCTTGATTTCGCATACTTCCAAACACTGGTAAACAAGGCTTTCATTACTGAACGGGAGCACAAGCTTATAGCAGATAATAGGCTTGTTAACAACGACAACAGGCGTAAGTTTGAGCCAAAGAAGGAAGGGCAACCAGTGCAAAAGGTTCGTACCTGGCAGCAGACTCAGGTGGAATTCAAGCCAAATTGGCAGCAGAATGTTAACAAGACCACCACTCAATTCAAGAATATTGTGACCAACCCAACACATGAGGAGCGTCAGCGCAATAATTCTTGTTTCATTTGCGGGAAGCATGAACATTATGCCAAACAGTGCCCCAAGAACAACAAGATAAATGCCCTAAGCAGGCCACAAGTCAACTTTATGGAGTCATGGCCAACCCAGCAAAACTTCACTAGGCACGTGCATCATATCTCTGCCGATGATGCCCAAGAAAAGCCAGAAGTCGTCATTGGTATGTTTTTTGTTAATGACATACCTGGCATAATTTTATTTGACTCTGGGGCTTCCCATTCTTTTATTTCTTGGAGTTTTGCTGCCCAAAACAATTTTCCTTGCATGATTTTGGGCAAATATATGCTGGTACAAAATCTGGGATATATAATCAAGAGTAATCTGGTCTGCCGTGATCTGGGGATCAATATCAACGGAGTCTACTTTCCAACATCTCTGATAATCATTGAGTCTGGAAAGTTAGATATTATATTGGGTATGAATTGGTTGACCCGATATCAAGTTTGCATAAACTGCGCAACCCGAGAAGTCACTTTGACCAGTCTGAATGGGCAACTTACCAAGTTCTACGCTCGCAAGACTATACCCAAGCTAGAACTACTTTGCACCGCTGTGGCTGACTTGGAATTTATTCCTGTGGTCAGTGAATACCCTGATGTGTTTCTAGAAGAACTGCCAGGCATGTCACCAGATCGGGAACTTGAGTTTGCAATAGATCTTGTGACCGGAACCGCACCGTTATACAAGAAGTATTACCGGATGCCCTCATCAGAATTAGTGGAGCTAAAGAAACAGCTTGACGAATTACTCCAGAAAGGTTATATTCGTCCCAGCTCTTCACCATGGGGATCAACTGCTATTTTCATGGGCAAAAAGGATGGTAGTCTCTGTATGTGCATAGGTTACCGCCAACTGAATGAGGTCACTAAGGGAGTCCTGGATTAGGGGGTCTCCGGACAGCCGAACTATCTCCATTGGCCGGACTGTTAGACTATGAAGATACAAGAATGAAGACTTCATCTCGTGTCCGGAAGGGACTCTACTTGGCCTGGAAGGCAAGCTAGGCAATACAGATATGGATATCTCCTCCTTTGTAACCGACCTTGTGTAACCCTAACCCTCTCCGGTGTTTATATAAACCGAAGGGTTTTAGTCCATAGGACAACAACCATAACATACAATCATACCATAGGCTAACTTCTAGGGTTTAGCCTCTATGATCTCGTGGTAGATCTACTCCTGTACTACCCATATTATCAATATTAATCAAGCAGGACGTAGGCTTTTACCTCCATCAAGAGGGCCCGAACCTGGGTAAAACATTGTGTCCCCTGCCTCCTGTTACCATCTGGCCTAGACACACAGTTCGGGACCCCCTACCTGAGATCCGCCGGTATTGACACCGACATTGGTGCTTTCATTGAGAGTTCCTATGTGTCGTCGCCGTTAGGCTTGATGGCTCCTACTATCATCGATAGCGATGCGGTCCAGGGTGAGACTTTTCTCCTCGGACAGATCTTCGTATTTGGCGGCTTTGCACTGCGGGCTAATTCGCTTGGCCATCTGGAGCAGATTGAAAGCTACGCCCCTGGCCATCAGGTCAGATTTGGAAGTTTGAACTACACAGCCGACATCCGCGGAGACTTGATCTTCGACGGATTCGAGCCACAGCCGGGCACGCCACAATGTCACAATGGGTATGACCTAGCTCTGCCACTGAACAGTACCCCAGAGGCTGCGCCCGCATCAGGTCCGACCCTTAGCTCGGAGCCAACCGCGCCAATCAAGGACGGGTGGTTAGACACCGCCTCAGGGGCTGCAATCTCAATGGCGATCGATCCGAACACCAGCCTAACCCTCTGCGCAGCCCGTGACTCCAAGGTGCCGGACTCTTTTCCGGACTCTGAACCATCCGCGCCCATGCTAATCAAATCCGATTGGGCGCCGATCATGGACTTCACCGCCACGGATATCATTCAGCACTCGGCCTTCGGCGACATTCTGAATTCACTAAGGTCTCTCTCTTTGTCAGGACAGCCCTGGCCGGACTATGGCCAACAGGATTGGGATGCGGACGATGAAATTCGACGCCCACCCACCACTCACTTCGTAGCCACTATCGATGATTTAACCGACATGCTCGACTTCGACTCCGGAGACATCGACGGTATGGACGACGATGTAGGAGACGAACATGAACCAGTGCCTATAGGGCACTGGAAAGCCACCTCGTCATCTGACATATACATGGTGGATACACCCAAAGAAGGCAATGTCAACGAGATAGCGGAGGATGACCCCTCCAAGAAACAACCCAAGCACCGACGTCAGTGGTGCTGCTCTAAGTCCCGCCAAAGCAAAAGTGGTGATACTGGCACAGGAGATAATAACACTACAGATAGTGCCGAAGACAACAACAATCCCCTCCAGCAAGATTTGGAGCAGGAGGATGGAGGAGCCAGGTCTCCTAAGAGAGCGGCAGCCGGAGAGGAGGAGGATGAAAATTACATGCCCCCCTCCAAAGACGAGGCAAGCCTCAGCGACGATGAACTCGCCGTACCAGAGGATCCCGTCGAACAAGAGCGCTTCAAGCGCCAGCTTATGGCCACGGCAAATAGCCTGAAGAAAAAGCAGCAACAACTTCAAGCTGATCAAGATCTGCTAGCTGACAGATGGACTCAAGTCCTCGCGCCCGAGGAATATAAACTCGAGCGCCCCTCCAAGAGTTACCAAAAGTGCAGGTTACTACCCCGACTGGAGGAACAAGCGTATGATACGGCTGATCGGCCACCTCGTGGTCGCGATAGAGAGGCATTCCAGCCAAAAGCTCAGCCTCCACCCCGACGCCATTCAAATAAAAAGGCATGGGGAGATACGCCAGACCTGCGAGACATATTGGAGGACAAAGCAAAGCATGCAAGATCGATCTACGGATCACGAGGGCGCACTACTCTGCGAGACGATAAACGTCACGCCGGATACAGGAAAAGAAAATCCGGCCGGGCCGAACATAGTGGGCAAGACCCATTCGAGCTGTGTCGCGACATAGCCCAATACAGAGGCGCCGCGCACCACTTATGCTTCACAGACGAAGTAATGGAACATCAATTCCCAGAAGGTTTCAAACCTGTAAATATTGCATCATACGATGGCACAACAGATCCCGCAGTATGGATTGAGGATTTCCTCCTCCACATCCACATGGCCCGCGGTGATGACTTACATGACATCAAATACCTCCCACTAAAGCTCAAAGGACTAGCGCGGAATTGGCTTAACAGCTTGCCAGCGGACTCCATTAGCTGTTGGGAAGATCTGGAAGCCGCATTCCTCGACAACTTTCAGGTCACTTATGTGCGACCACCATACGCCGATGACTTGAGCCACATAATTCAGCAGCCAGAAGAGTCGGCCAGGCAATTCTGGACTCGGTTCCTTACAAAGAAAAATCAGATCATCGACTGTCCGGATGCAGAGGCCTTAGCGGCTTTCAAACATAACATCCGAGACGAGTGGCTAGCCCGGCACCTTGGTCAGGGAAAGCCGAAACCTATGGCAGCTCTCACGACGCTCATGACCCGCTTTTGTGCGTGAGAAGACAGCTGGCTGGCTCGCAGTAATAACATATCAAAGAACCATGGTACCCCAGATACCAAGGACGGCAATAGTAGGTCACGTCACAACAAACTTAAGCGTCGTATTAACAGCGAAAATACCGAAGATACGGCAGTCAATGCCGGATTCAAAGGCTCTAAACCCGGTCAGTGGAAAAAGCCATTCAAACAAAGTACGTCGGGTCCATCTAGCTTGGACCGTATACTCGATCGCTCGTGTCAAATACATGGAACCCCAGACGAGCCAGCCAATCACACCAACAGGGATTGTTGGGTGTTCAAGCAGGATGGCAAGTTAATTGCCGAAAACAAGGACAAGGGGCCGCATAGCGATGACGAGGAGGAGCCCCCGCAGCAGCACACCAGAGGACAGAAGAGGTTTCCCCCGCAAGTGCAGATGGTGAACATGATATACGCAACCCACATCCCAAAGAGGGAGCGGAAGCGTGCACTCAGGGACGTCTATGCGTTGGAGCCAGTCGCCCCAAAGTTCAACCCTTGGTCCTCCTGTCCAATCACCTTCGATTGCAGGGACCACCCCACTAGTATCCGTCATGGCGGATTTGCCGCACTGGTCCTAGACCCAATCATTGACGGATTCCACCTCACTCGGGTCCTTATGGATGGCGGCAGCAGCCTGAACCTGCTTTATCAGGACACAGTGCGCAAAATGGGTATAGACCCCTCAAGGATCAAACCCACAAAAACGACCTTTAAAGGCGTCATTCCAGGTGTGGAGGCCCATTACACAGGCTCAATTACACTGGAAGTGGTCTTCGGATCCCCGGATAATTTCCGAAGTGAAGAGTTAATCTTCGATATAGTCCCGTTCCGAAGTGGTTATCACGTGCTGCTCGGGCGAACTGCATTTGCTAGATTCAATGCGGTACCGCATTATGCATACCTCAAGCTCAAGATGCCAGGACCTCGCGGAGTTATTACAGTCAATGGAAACACAGAGCACTCCCTCCGAACAGAGGAGCACACCGCAGCGCTCGTAGCAGAAGCGCAAAGCAGCCTCCCAAGGAAATCAACCAGTTCGGCGCTTCAAAGCCCGGACACCTTCAAGTGTGCTCGGAGCAATTGGCAAATAGACCACCTGGCGCGATCTGAGCTCGCGTAGCAATACGGCGGCCACCCCAATCCTAGCCCAGCGGCGAAACTCGTGCCACGCGTACATAATTACGCATTAAAAATACCATGGGCACAGATGGGGAGGGGGCCACACCTGCGGCACGCCCCAAGACGCGGCTTAAACCGCACTAGGGGCTTCCCGTTTGGTTATTTTTTTCAGGACCTTAATCTCTGGAAACACTGTCCGGCAGCACTATTGCCGAACACATGATGCAGCAACCAAGAAGGCAGACAGCTACGTCATACCATGAAATTCCCAGGTGGATTACAGTAACGAGCGAAATATTCAATTTAATATCATTCCTCAGCTTGCCCTTGGAAGGGACATAGTCCTACTCTTTGCTTATCGCACTATCTGTATCACTCTGCCTTAACGCAATTTTTTAAACAATGCATGGCATTACAACTATTATTGCATTCTTGTTATATATATATATATGTGTGTGTGTGTGTGTTCATTAATGATGCCTTGCAACCGTACACTCTGGTACGACCAATACACCAGGGGCTTACGTACCCCACAATGCGGTGTGAAAAGTCTGAACACTTTCACAAGTGCGGCACCCCGAACTTATAGCATTATATGCATCAGCTCTGAATCATGTCTTTGGTCAAATGTTGGGTTTGCCCGGCTCCTATGTTTTGGTACCTTACATTCCGCTCTATCGGCTAAGGTAGCGCTAGGAGAACTACTGCGATTATGCCCCGGTTCTGCTGGGTTCAGCACCTCAGTAGAGAAAGCTAAAACTGACTATCATGATAAGGTGAGAGACTGGTCGCTGTTCGGCGAGGTTTTCGAGTCCCTAAAGACTTATGCCGCTTAGAGCGAGGGGTCGGCCCTGTCTGGCTTAAAGGGGTGTATCGCGCCCCAAATTCGGCCTTCCGAATACCAGGGGCTTCGCCGAAATTTAAAATTATAGAATTCT
This sequence comes from Triticum dicoccoides, assembly GCF_002162155.2. Lineage (NCBI taxonomy): Eukaryota > Viridiplantae > Streptophyta > Magnoliopsida > Poales > Poaceae > Triticum > Triticum dicoccoides. The sequence continues at coordinate 200,215,440 of NC_041380.1, forward strand.
ATGGCTAAGTGAGAGTGATAAAGCATTATTAGTCCGGTTGCCTTGTTCGCTGTGCTGAGCACCTCCCTCGAAGGACCCAAACATGGGAACAAGAGTGCTCAGGTTTATCCCGAACACCCCAGCACTCGTGGGATGGGGGCAGAAGCCGAGGACTAGCCATCTCTCAGATTGGATAAACAGCCAAAGAGAAGGTAATATTTTAAATTCAAACAAGCGTTGCATAGTGCATATGAAACAAGTTTTCACAAATACAGGATAAAATGAGCAAGTCTCACTCAAATATTACATCTTTTGAACACTCGTCCGCTATGAGACGGGCACCCGGCAGAACACCCTCATAGTACATCTCGAGGTGGCGGTGCTCCTTGCCCTCCGGCGGCCCCTCCTTGATCAGCTTCACGGCGTCTAGCTTGACCCACTGCAATTTCACATGGGCGAAAGCCCGGCGTGCACCTTCAATGCACACAGATTGCTTGACGATCTCCAGCTGTGGGCAGGCATCCACAAGCCACCTCACCGGGCCGAAGAAGATGTTCGGAAGGGCGTCGCCAGGCCACAGCCGGAGTATAAAGCCCTTCATGGCCTGATTGGCCGCCTTATGTAGCTCAACCATCTGCTTCAGCTGGTCGCTCATTGGCACCGGATGTCCGGCCTCAGCACACTGAGACCAGAACAGCTTCTTCGTCGAGCTTCCGTCCTCGGCCTGGTAAAATTGTGCGGCATCGGACACACTGTGGGGCAAATCTGCGAATGCTCCTGGAGAGCTCCGGATCCGGGTAAGTAATCGGTAATTTACTTTTACATGCTTGCTTTGCATATAGAAAGCCTTACCCGCCGCTATCTTCTTCATTGCGTCGATCTCCTGGAGGGCCTTTTGGGCTTCGGCCTTGGCACTTTTTGCGCTCTTGAGGGCCGTGGCAAGCTCAGACTCCTGCGTCTTTGAGTCAAGCTGCAACGCCTCGTGCTTCGCCACAAGAGCCTGGAGCTCTTGCTGCACCTCGCCTACCCCAGCCTCTTGTTTCTCTCGCTCGGTGCGCTCCTTGGCCGCTTTATCTTCGGCCTTGGTTAGCGCTTGCTTCAGGGTTGCCACCTCGGTTGTGGCCCCTGGCAAATATACGATGATCCTGTCATTTAGCAATCGCATCTTCTTTTATATACACATATCTATAGACAGGGTATTACTTACCCTTGTTCTCCTCGAGCTGCCTCTTGGCAAGGCCGAGCTCTTTCCTAGACCCCTCAAGGTCCTGCTTCAATACAGCGACCTCCGCAGTCAGTGCGGCGGACGCCAGCAGCGAAGCCTGCATACGCATATTGACATACTTATATTAGTCTCCTGCGATATTATTTGATCCTCTGTTCGGCTTTTCTTTGTGAACACCGAACAAAGCATCAGGGGCTACTATCTATGTGGTAATATTTCTACTACATTTTAAAACACTTACCTCAAAGCCTGTTAGAAGGCTGGCATAGGCTTCAGTCAATCCGCTCTAGGCGGACTGAACCTTCTGGATCACCGCACTCATAATAGTACGGTGCTCCTCGTCGATGGAAGCACTGCGAAGCGCTTCGAGCAGATTGTCCGGCGCCTCTGGATGGACAGAGGTCACTGGCATAGGTGTCTTGCCCCTCTTAGAAGGAGGCCGCCTGCCCGAATCAGGAACCGCTGGAGTTTCCGGTGCGGTGTTCGGTTGAGGGCCGAACTCGGAGCTCTCAAGGGCCCCGTCCCCTCGGCTCCCGGAGTCTGGAAGGTCGCCTTGAGGCGCCTCCGGGACTGTCTCCCCTCGATCAAGTGCCTCTTGAGACAACACCTCGGCGTCGTCGGCAGGATGAGGTGAGTTGGCGGTCGGGACTGGATCGCTATCCATGCCCGACGAGCCCAGGGAGCCGTCCGACGATACATCGATACTGGCTCGTGGCGGCCTGCATAATTGTGTTCGGTGTTAGGGAAAGCACTGCGACAAAGGAATCCCATGAGTTACTCTGGTATCCGGATACTTACGATCTCCCCGGGGGCTTGGCCCTGGGCAGCCACTCGTCTTCGCCTTCATCGGCAGCGGTGGAACTGTCCAGAAGGAGAGTCCTTCCCTTCTTGGACCCTTCGGCCCCCCAGTTGGGGCGTCCTTCCTTTTCTTGTCTCCCCCAGCCAGTGGGGGAGCATCTTCTTCTTCTTGTTCCTCGTTTTCGGGGAAGAGTGCGCTGCAGAGTCATCGGACGGTGAGTCCAACGACGCCTGGCGTCGGGAACTCTTTCGGGTTCCCTTGGCCTTCTTGGTCTTCTCCGGCACCGTATAAGGGGCCGGAGTCAACATCTTCGCCATAAGAGCGTCTGCGGGGCCTTCGGGCAAAGGAGCCGGACAGTCGATCTGTCCGATCGTCTTCTGCCAGTCCTGTCAAAGGTATGGGAGTTTAGATCCCGCATGGAGTCAATCTATAAAAAATAAGTATCCTGTGAAAGGTAAAGCAGCTTACCGCACTGGCTTGGCGCTTCGCGCTGAATCCACGATCCTCAGTAATAGGAGGGGGACCTCGGCACTTTTGAACAGCACCCTCCAGACATCTTCATGAGTCGTGTCGAAGAGCCCATTCAGAGTTCGGTGCTACACCGGGTCGAACTCCCACAAGTTGAACTCCCATTGTTGGCACGGGAGGATCCGGCGGTGGAGCATGACCTGGACCACGTTGACAAGTTTGAGCTTCTTGTTCACCATGTTTTGAATACATGTTGGGAGTCCGGTCAGCTCTCCCAAACTACCCCAGGATAGGCCCTTCTCTTTCCAGGAAGTGAACCGCATGGGGATGCCAGATCGGAACTCGGGGGTCGCCGCCCATGCAGGGTCACGCGGCTCGGTGATGTAGAACCACCCTGATTGCCACCCCTTTATGGTTTCCACAATGGAGCCCTCGAGCCATGTTATGTTGGGCATTTTGCCCACCATGGCACCTCCGCACTCCGCCTGGCGCCTGCCCACAACCTTCGGCTTGACATTGAAGGTCTTTAACCATAAGCCGAAGTGGGGCTTGATGCGGAGGAAGGCCTCGCACACGACGATAAACGCCGAGATGTTGAGGATGAAGTTCAGGGCCAGATCGTGGAAATCCAGGCCGTAATAGAACATGAGCCCCGGACGAATGGATGGAGAGGGAATCCCAGTCCGCGGAGGAAATGGGTGAGGAACACTAACCTCTCATGGGGCCTGGGGGTGGGGATGAGCTGCCCCTCATCTGGGAGCCGATGCGCGATGTCGTCGGGAAGGTATTCGGCTCTCCTCAGTTTCTTGATGTCTCCCTCCGTGAGGGAGGAGACCATCCACCTGCCTCCCGCTCCGGACATGGTGGGAGAAGGTTGAGGTGGGAAGTGCGGACTTGGGCGCTAGGGCTCGAGTGTGCGAAAACGGATGAGCAAAGGAGGAAGAATGCGTGGATAGAAAGGTGAATCCTTATCCCTTTATATGGGCGGACGAAGCTAAGCGTCCCCACTTGCCTGGTAAAACTCGCTTATCCCCCGAGCACAGTAATTGATGGCGTGGTTGGGTTACCCACACCCGTATTGATGAGAATCCCATAATAAGGGGACACGATCTCTGCTCTAACAAGACGTGTCGAAAAACTACCTCGCGTTATGCGCGGGGCTGGTTGAAGGAAACGGTTCGAATAATCACCAGGCCATGACATAACGTCATGCTGCCAAAACAAGCCAGCAAACTAGATCTGCGAAAATATTATTCTCTCTACGGTGGAATGTGGAACTTATTTTGCAGGGTCGGACACTATCCTCGTATTCAAATTCTTCTGTGATGTATTCGGAGAAGGAATTCGCCTTGCAATGCCGAAGACAATACTGCGCGCCGGACTCATCGTCATTGAAGCCTGGTTCAGGGGCTACTAAGGGAGTCCTGGATTAGGGGGTCTCCGGACAGCCAGACTATCTCCATTGGCCGGACTGTTAGACTATGAAGATACAAGAATGAAGACTTCGTCTCGTGTCCGGATGGGACTCTACTTGGCGTGGAAGGCAAGCTAGGCAATACGGATATGGATATCTCCTCCTTTGTAACCGACCTTGTCTAACCCTAGCCCTCTCCGGTATCTATATAAACAGAAGGGTTTTAGTCCATAGGACAACAACCATAACATACAATCATACCATAGGCTAACTTCTAGGGTTTAGCCTCTGTGATCTCGTTGTAGATCTACTCTTGTACTACCCATATTATCAATATTAATCAAGCAGGACTTAGGGTTTTACCTCCATCAAGAGGGCCCGAACCTGGGTAAAACATTGTGTCCCCTGCCTCCTGTTACCATCCGGCCTAGACGCACAGTTCAGGACCCCCTACCCGAGATCCGCCGGTTTTGACACCGACAGTCACCATCAAAAATAAATATCCGCTACCAAGGATTGATGATCTGTTCGATCAGCTCAGTGGGGCTAAGGTATTCTCAAAAATCAATTTACGGATCGGATATCATCAGCTCAAGATTAAAAAGGAAGATATTCCTAAGACATCATTCACTACTCGATACGGTCTTTACGAATATACCGTGATGTCCTTTGGTCTCACCAATGCCCCTGCTTTCTTCATGCATATGTTGAACAAAGTATTCATGGACTTCCTCGACAAATTCGTGGTAGTCTTCATCGATGACATCCTCATTTACTCCAAGGGTGAAGAAGAGCACAAGGATCACCTCCGAGTAGTGCTACAACGGCTCCGCGACCATCAGCTATATGCCAAGTTCAGTAAATGCAAATTTTGGATCAAGAAGGTTGGGTTTCTCGGACATGTACTATCCGCCGAAGGTATAGCCATGGACCCGAGCAAAGTAAAGATGTGCTCGATTGGGTACCACCCACGACTGTGACGGGGATCCAGAGTTTCCTCGGATTAGCTGGATACTATCGTTGTTTTATTGAACGGTTTTCCAAAATTGCTAAACCCATGACGGAGCTGCTCAAAAAGGATAAGTTTAAGTGGACAGAGGATTGTGAGAAGAGTTTTAATGAACTGAAGATACGTCTGACAACCGCACCTTTATTGACTCTTCCAAACATTTGTCGCAGTTTTGATGTGTACTGCGATGCCTCCAGACATGGTATTGGTTGCGTTCTTATGCAAGACAGCAAGGTAGTAGCATATGCATCGGGATAGCTACGACCCCATGAAGGAAATTATCCTACTCATGATTTGGAATTGGCTGCGGTAGTTCATGCATTAAAAATTTGGAGACACTACCTCATTGGAAAAAGGTGCCAAATTTTTACCGACCACAAAAGTCTCAAGTACATGTTCACTCAGCCAGATTTAAATCTTCGTCAGTGAAGATGGCTAGAGTTGGTCAAGGATTATGACCTTGGAATAAATTACCATCCAGGCAAGGCAACGTCGTTGCTGATGCCCTCAGTCGAAAGCCCGTCAGCTTAAATGCCATATTGGAATCATTGCCTACCGAACTTCAAGAGGAGATGGCTCAGCCTAATTTGGTCATTGTGGATGATGGTGTCGCTAATATTTTGGAAGTTACCCCCACACTTGAGATGGAGATCCGTAAGGCCTAGCCAGCTGACGCCAAGTTGCAAAGACGTGCCAAGGACCAGATGGCAAAGCAGGCCCCTGACTTCTCCAAGGACAAATTCGGTACCCTCCGATTTCGTGGACGAATTTGTGTGCCAAATCAACCGGACTTGAAGAAGAAAATCCTGTCAGAAGCACATGAATCCTCATATTCCATTCACCCGGGAGGTACGAAAATGTATGAGGATATCAGACAAATATTCTGGTGGGAGGGAATGAAGAAAGACATTGCCTATTTCGTAGCCTGTTGCGACATATGCAACAAGGTGAAGGCAGAGCATCAGAAGCCAGTCGGACTCCTTCAACCGCTGCCAGTTTCACAATGGAAATGGGATGATGTTTGTATGGATTTCATCACAGGATTGCCTAGGACTCAGCGAGGCAAGGATGCAATCTGGGTTATAATAGACACTCTAACCAAGGTTGCTCACTTCATCCCGATCAGCACCAGATACAGAGCAAATCAACTCGCATAGCTGTATGTCTCCCGAATAGTCAGTCTGCATGGAGTACCCCGAACTATCACTTTCGACCGAGGTTCCTCGTTTACCTCCGCTTTTTGGTCCCATCTCCATCAAGCCTTGGGGCACCACTGAAATATAGTATTGCCTATCACCCTCAGACAGATGGACAAACAGAGCGGGTAAATCAAATACTCAAAGATATGTTACGAGCCTGTGTGCTAGCCAAAGGAGTTAAATGGGAAGATTGCTTGCCCTATGCCGAGTTCTCTTATCACAATAGTTTCCAGACTAGTCTAAAGATGTCACCATATGAAGCTCTATCTGGCTGTAAGTGCTGCACTACTCTAAATTGGTCCCAAACTGGAGATAGCCGTATCTTCGGAATGGATCTCATGATGGAAGGTGAGAAACAAGTTAGGGAAATCAGAGACAGACTGCAATTGGCCAAATCTCGACAGAAGAGCTATTATGATGCAAAGCATCGACAGGTCAGTTTTGAACCCGGAGAACACGTATACCTCCAAGTCACCCCTATGAAAGGAGTCAAGAGGTTCCAGATTCGCGAAAAGCTGGCACCCAGATTTATTGGTCCATTCCCGATTATGTCTCGAGTGGGTAAGGTTGTATATCAACTGGAACTACCCCCTGAATTAGCAGACGTACACAACGTGTTCCAAGTTTCGCAATTGAGACGATGCATATCCCCACCCGAGAAAAGGACTGCAATGGCTGAGATAGAATTGGCAAAAGATTAAACTTATGAAGAGAGACCGCTCAAAATTTTGGATCATATGGAAAGGGTCACTCGCAGTAAAGTCAGAAAATTTTACAAGGTTCAGTGGGAGCATCACACAGAGTCAGAAGCGACTTGGGAGCGGGAAGAATTCCTTAGGGATCGGTATCCAGACTGGTTTTCCCAAGCAACCGCATCTTGAGGACGAGATTCATTCTAAGTGGGGGAGGTTTGTGACAGCCTGGTTTTTGCCCTCTCTAATTTGCTCGATTTTCATTTGAAAATTTTCTGAAACTTGGAGTTCTTGAATCTTTTCATAAGGACTTGAACCCTTGGGCATCCTTGGCTTTCACCCAAGTGCTTCACTTCCCTCCTAAATCATCATTTCACTTATGATACACCCCAAAATAACCTTTCAAATATTTTTCTTAAATGAAAAATATTCATTTTCTCTCAGAAACCCTAGCCAGATCTGTTTGCTTCAAAGCAACCCTAATTTTTTTGGCTCAGAAAAATCTGAGCTAATTCACAAATATTCTGTGAACCCTAGGACACCTTCCTGATGAAAAATATTGCATCACTTTTTGGAATATTTTTACTACAGAAAATATTTTCTGTTATGGACGGAAATGGTGGTTTCTACAGCAAATACCATTTTACTTGCTCCATTTGATCTGAACTTTCTTGTGCATCTTTACCTTAGTAACTTATAACTAGCCTCCAAAGCACAGCCTCAATCTCCCAACTGTTTGACCACAGTAATTGTTCAAAGTTACTATTCAGAAAGTTAACTGGCTTGTAAAAACCTCTCTACTGCACCTGGATCCAAACCAATTCGTGGTAACACTCAAAACTACCACGAACATCATGTCAGACATCAGGTTTGTGCTTAGGTCGGCCTGATGTCATAGTTCACATGGTGACCACGTTCGTCCAAGGGTGTTGGCATGCGTGTTGACGTGCTCTGAGCATCGCCGAGCGCTCTGTTCGCGCATGCTCGCTTCCCTCGCCTGCCCGAGCGTGCCAAACCACGCCACCATCTTCGTCTCTAAGCCCTTAACCTCCCTCTGGCGCTCGCCGATGCCGGAGCTCGCTGCAGCGAGCATGGGCAAGGTCCGGCCAGCCCCATAGTGCGGAGCTCACTATGCTCGTCGCCATCCTCTCGATCCTGTGCTCATTTCCATTCGCCCACAGTTGTTGAGTGACCTCCGTCGCCTTGTCCCCTTCTCACTAACGTCGCTCGTCGCCAGGCGCCGTGGACAGGTGTCCACTAGCGGAGCCCCAAGCCCCCTCGCCGCTCGCCTATAAATAGGGCCACCCCTAGTGTCAGGACCCCAATTCCAAGTCACATCGATCTAGCCGGTAACACCTCATATCACCTTGTGGCCTCAAGCATGGTATTCCCACGGGTGTCACCTTACCATGGCCCGGGACTGTTTGCGCCTTTTGGCTCATGTATATGATAGTGTCGCTAGCATCCATATGACAGAGAACCCGGGCCGACATGGCTAGTCGTGAACCCAAAGCGGCACCAACCTATGGGGACAGGCATACATGAATCACATCAAGCATGTCAGTCAACAGCGTATGAATCCGGGCTGTAGCACTGGGCTAACAGGACTCCGGTGAACCCGGGCTGTAGCAGGCTAGGCAGGACTCCGGATGTCACCGCGTGACATTTCCCCGAATGGACAGACATAGGAATGAAGTGAAACACATGCCGGCCAGTCAAGTGTCCTGAGCAGTAGTGCTGGGCTAGCAGGACTCCGGTGAACCGGGCTGTAGCGGACTACTATGGCTCATGGAAGAACTAGACTACATTTCCCCATAAGAGAGGCTGCCAAGGATAAACAACTAGATTGTCGGATCCCACACATACCAAGCATTTCAATCATACACACAATATGCTCGATATCTGTAAATACAACATGGCATCACAACATAACTCTACAACTCAAATATTTATTCATTAGGCTCCGAGGAGCGAGATATTACAAACATGGGTCTCATGACCCAACATATAGAGCATACAAGCAATAAGCACATGCGGAAACTTAACCTGTCTGAGTACAAACATCTACAAATGAAAAGGGTTGAGAAGCCTGACTATCCACTAGATCCTGCCGAGGGCACAAGATCGTAGCTGAGGTAACAAGCTAGACGTCGAAGTCCACACGGAACTACTAGCGAGACTGACATCTCTCTGCAAAATATAAAATAGGCAAACGTGGGTACAAATGTACCCAGCAAGACTTACATCAGAACTAGCTACATATGCATCGGTATCAACAGGGGGGTTGGTGGAGTTTAACTGCAGCAAGCCAGCTTTGACTCGGTGGCTATCTTAAACTACGACTGGAAGTAACTCTTTTGAGGTGGCGCACACGAGTCCATATATTCCCATATCAATACACCACTATGTATCCGTTCCCGTCTCCCTATGAGAACGCCATCCATAGCACTCACGCTTATCTTGCGAGTTTTAGAGTATCCACTTCAAGTTATCTATGAACTGTTATACGCAACCCAGAAGTCCTTTACCGCGGATGCGGCTATTCGAATAGTTTTATACCCTGCAGGGATGTACTTCGTCACACATGTTTCCACCACTTAGCGTCTGCACACGACATGTGCTCGGCAGACTTCAAGCGAAAGCCGACGTGGGTGTAGACCACGACCTGACTAACCGCACAAGTCTCTAGTCCATGTTTATCGCCTATTCGGGTTCCATCCGCAAGGAAATCCGCCCGGGGTGTCCTCAACGGCCCCAAACAATGTGTACTGGGTCCCGAGACGCCAAACAGGCGCCCGGCATACCCGGCCACAGTGTATCTACCGCATCATAGCCCACCCCTAGGGTCAGCGCTACGCATGGCCACCAACACAAAACCTACAAACACCAGAAATGCAACTCCTGGACATAGGACGAGAGGGGTCAATAAGTCGAGCGGGGTCATATTTCAGGGCCCAATGTGTGGTAGTAGCTGTTTCATGGATCACAAACACAGAACTCAGTTCCTGAGGACGGTTTCAGTGAGACAACCCACCATGTACTCCTACATGGCCTCTCACCGCTACCTTGACCAAATCGTGTTCACACACTTAGCTCGCACAAAGTAGGACATGTTCACACATCTCCGATTCATCCCCGATGAACCAGACCTGACACGACTCTATGCAATAGCAGGCATGACAAACAAGCATGAATGAGTAGGCACATCATGGCTCAAACAACTCCTACTCATCCTAGTGGGTTTCATCTATTTACTGTGGCAATGACAGGTCATGCAGAGGATAAGGGGTTCAACTACCGCAGCAAGTAACAGATGAATCGTTGTTGTCCTAATGCAGTAAAAGAGAGAAGGAGCGAGGGAGTGGGATTGTACCAGAATGAGCAAGGGGGTTTTGCTTGCCTGGCACTTCTGAAGATGATATAGCTCTTCATCGGTGTCATCGAACACGTCGTCGAAACAAACGTCTACCGGGGGGGACAAATACCGGCAACAGAGAAGGAGAGCACAATCAATGCAACACACAATATGATGCATGATCATGACATGTCAATATGCTGTGTTTTGAGCTAATGCAACTAGCAAGATGTTCAATGGAGTTGGTTTGAACCCTAGGTTCAATTCAAACTCCATATGTGAGGGTTTAAACTCCATTTATGTGATTTGGCCTAAACAGCAGCCATCAGTTGTTCTAACATGCATGAAAATGGTACAGATGGATAGATTGGATTTTTCTGATCATTTTTCATATATAATTTATTTCATTTGGAGTTACGGTTGAATTTCTATGATTTTTAGAAGCTTTGGGTATTTTCTGAAAATAAATAAATCATTTCTGACTTATTTAAAATCCCAGAAGCATATACTGCGTCAGCATGACGTCGGGGTGACATCAGCAGGTCAAAGGCGTCGACCAGGTCAAACCTGACCAGTGGGACCCACTAGTCAGTGACCCAGTCAACTAACTAAGTTAGTTAGCCCTAACTAACTGGGCTGGGCCCACTGGTCAGCGACTAACCTAACTAACCTATATAGGATTAGCCCTAACTAACTTAGTTAGCCGGGCGGGGCCCGCATGTCAGTAGCTAAGCTAAATTAGCTAGGTTTAGTTAATCCTAATCTAGGTTAGTTAACAGGGCGGCCCCACCTGTCATTGAGCTAGGGGAGGTCAAACCCCTTGGTCAACTGGGGCGGCGTCGTTTGGCACGTTGGCGCGACCAAATGGGCATCGGAGCGGCGCCAGCGAGGAGCCCGAGCAGCGTTGAGCTTGGTCATCAAGGAGTCGGGGGTTTGAGCTTGAAATAATGGCGGGGAGGAGGGGGATTCGGAGCAGGAGCTCACTGTGGTCATGTAGAGCAGCTCGATGGGCTCGGGGACGGGTTGGTGACGGCGTGCGGTCGCCAGCAATCTCGGCGGACCGAGGTTGAAGGAGACGGCGTGGCCAGTGTTTTAGGGCTTCCGGCGTCACGTGGCTTGGTGAGGAGGAAGAGGGGGTCGGGGCGGAGCATGGGGACATGTCGGAGAGGTGCGGGGGGAGGCGGTGGCTGCGTCTACGGCGAGCGGCGGCGACAGGCGTTTTCGGGTGCGTGCGAGAGAGAGAACAGAGGAGGGGATGAGCTCGAGGGAGTGAGCGAGAGGGGCCAGGGGGTGCGTGGCGACGTCCTGGGCGTCGGGGCAGTGACGGGAAGCAGGACGTGGCCAGGCGTGTCGGCCGGCGCGTCGGGCACACGCCCTCCTGCCTACTGGTAGGAGGTTGAAGACAGTGGCGGCTGTGGTGGTGGGCTGGGCTGACTTTGCCCAGCTGGGCTGCTACAGTGATGAGCCGGCCTCTCTGGTGGGCTACACAGGTGAGCCCAGGTCAGCTCTCTCTGCCTTTCTATTTCTCTTACTGTTTTCTATTTTTATACCTCTATTTTGATTTAGTTTCTAAACCAAATCATTTTTGTAGCCTCTGAAAATTATCATGTGGCCTGATACAACATATTCAGAGCCACTCACAAGTTTTCAGAATTATTGGAGTTATAAAAGTATTTGTAGGAATTTATATCTCCTATTCAAATAAGTATTGACTTAATTCAAAGACCCAAATAAATATTTCTGTGATTCCAAAAATATTGGTTTGAATTTTACCTCCTTCCAATATTTTCAGAAATGAAGAGGAATTTTTTCTTGGGTTTATTTGAAGCAATTTTTTAATGTTGATCATTTTTAGAAATGATTTCTGAGGCTTTCCACATTCCCCAATTCAACTTTCATAATTTTAAACATGATGCAAGAAGATTGATGCAAGGACAAGCAGTGACTAGCTAGGGATGTGACAACTCACCCCCACTATACAAGAATCTCATCCCGAGATTCAAGACGTGAGGTAAGGTAAAAGGTGGTCAGAAAACTATCATAATCCTCATGATCGATTTGCCCTTCTGGTATTTGTTGATACATTGCATCATAATGATCTTGATGTCTTTGTTTTTGAGATCTTCATTCAACACGATGACGACGGAAGGAAACTCTACAGGATTGATCTTCTCGAAGATCAAGCTATTCAAGATCAACTCGCGGAATGAGACGTTGAGCATCTCTTGAGCTGAGAGGCAAAACACACCTTAAAAAGGACGGAAGAAACAATTGACGAGGGTTTCAAAGTAGCAAGGAAAAATTGCCATGATTCCATAACGGGGCACCTCAGGGAAGGTGACTCGTAGAATTATTCCCTTAAGTGGCAAAAAGAATTACTTTTGATTCAGAGATCATTGAAACTCTTTATACCAGCCTAAGGAAATTCACAACAATCGTTTGACGGAGTAAGAAGGGATGGCATACCCAGGCTAGAATGGATGATGTGGACTACCTTGTTGAAGACAACGCAATGGATGATTTTGCTTATCATCAGAAATGGATAGGACCCATGGTAGTACCGCTGTTGAAGATGATCCTGACCAGGAATTACCGAGAAGGTAGTCCAAGATAGAATGGCACAACAGCGGTGCAAGCTGGGAACAAAATGCATATGTTGGGAATGATTTTAGTAACTGGGGATAAACTCAACAGTAGAGAGTGATTCCACTGTTTGAATGGTTCTAGCATAATCGAGGAAACCGAGAGCACAACGACCCCTGAGGAACAACTTCTAGAATAAGTTGCACTAAATCCTCATGGAGAAGGTGGTCAAATAGCTCAATCAAGATACAACAACGATAGATCTTCCAGCTAGGTGTGTCGGCCAGAACATCAACCTTGTCGGGACCTACATCGTAAATCTTGGAATAGCTCCAACCATCATATCTGCCTAAGATTCAGATCTGGTTGGTAACGGGATATTTCAGACAACATGTCCGGAAAGAAAGTTTGCAACACAAACCGACGAGACGATGTTGCAAGATTCTCAGGAATTGAACTATGATAGTAAACTCCAAAACATGTGTTGGTTCTGCTACATATATGTGAACACGTTGTCCAAGACAAGCATGACCATGTAGAAGTCTTACAACAAAACACTACCAAGTTTAGGTGGGGAACCGTCATCGAGGATGTCGAAGTCCTTGTATAAGTCTTGCTCTTAAGACGGAACTTCTTCTCCTTGAACAAACCAATCAGTGGCTTGGTGTGCTAGGAACACATATGGAGTGGAGGTAATTAATCTACCAAACCATAGAATACTTCGCATGTATGCATGAATGATTTGGGATGATTCCAAGGGAAACAAAACAAACCTTTCTCAAATTCATGGCGGCAACTTACACCAAATGCATGTGAACCGGAGAAGGTCACTTCTTTCATCCACATATGCTTCATGAACGGGACACGATGGCATTGCTTACAAGTTTTCAACACTAGGTTGATTTTCAACATGAATCATGGGGGAAACAAAATGTTGCTGATGGGCTCAACAACAACTCATCGAAATTTCCATATCACTGGACTTCCACCATCATGTGAACACGGTGATAGCATTGGTCAGACCAAAGGATGTAATGGTGTATGCTCGAGGGATCAACCACGAGTAAGACAACATTACGAACATCGTTGGTTCTAATTTGACTTGACGATAGCCCATACTCAAGTCAAAGTTTTGACAAGACAATAGATCCAACAATTGATCACGAGGACCAATTGGTGAAGATATCATCTTTCTTCAACACACACACAAACAAAAAGATATCCCTTAACATGAACTAAGTCAGACAAGCTTTTATCTTCCAACTCTCCAAGTTGTTGTTTAGCTCAACCAACTAGCTCAGGGATATCCAACACAGATTCTTGGAGAATGGGTGGTTTAGAAAAAAACCAACATGATCACGAACTCAACATAGCGGTCAGATGAAAACCTGGTAATACTTCCGAGAGGACATTCGGAACATCATGAACCACCGATATGTTACTAAGCTCGAGAACAATCTTGCTTTTTAGGGCAAGACGATATGATCAAATGAGCGAGGATTTGACAAAATCCTAACTCATCAATCGAAGAGTGCACCAGAAACAAGGACTAGGTAGCACAGTCTATCTTAGAACGATGATTCGATAACCAACACACTAAGAATGAAATTATTGTCCTTTAACTACCAAGAAACGGAGTTGCTAGGAGTATAGATTTCACGCATCAAGATTCACTTGTCGGATAACATGGGGACCAAGGAATGAACAATGATGGCAAGAAGTATCATTGTATCAAGAGTTCATAGGATGGTGTGCAATTTCCATGACATTCTTGACATAAAGATGGTAATACTCCAAGATAGAATAGAATCAAAAGCTCGATTGGCATTTGATTTGCGGATTACAGCTGCTTTGACCCAATCCTGGATATGGATGAGGTACTGAAGTCTGTTTCTCCTAGTCATTCTGGAATAGAATGGCTTGACAAACTACAAGAGTAATAGGCATCGATAACACGAGTGCACGACTACTCCTGACTACAAATTGATAGACGGAGGTAAGAAAAACAACTAATGAGGGACAACTCAAAGAACATATGATTTTCTGAGTTGTGGATGCATGGATTAGTATGTCGAGCAAGCTCAACATTTCTTCCGGATAACCCATGTAGAAAGGTAGAACTGGCAGATTCACAATGTAGATCAAAGAACTCATCAAGAGCACTCTGATTGTGATCTTTTGATCCAACAAACTTCTGCCATAAGTGGTTCATAGTATTTGGAAGAAGGAAATACCACGGACCTCGAGGACTAGTGCAAAGGTTAATAATAACCTAAAGTAACGAGCAAACACTATCAACATGAAGTAAGTAGGGTGAATCTCGGGTTCAAAAAACCAGAAATAGAATGCCTACTACTAAATGGCATCACAAAATGCTTTCGAGAATGGTGGCCAGAATCAGCACACCGGAAACACAAAACATAGCTAGATTACTAGGTGACTCCCTAAAACACCTAGGGTCGTAATAATATCTCCAACATATATGTCGAGGCAATAGAGTACCTCAACTCACCGATTAGTGTGGTTAAACTGGCCCAAAGGAACGTCGGTAACGGGAGGTAGGGATTTGCAAATGCATCAGGCTAGTTAGGAACCTGGGATGACTCGGACAGCATAACATCTGTAAATGCTCAAAAGATTTGAGACATCCTGCAAAAATGGTGGCATAACCACACAACAAAACAATATCAAGGTTCTGAGATCAACTGTCAACATACGGAAGTAGTAGGAACGGAACATAGGCTTGAAACTATCAATTCTATAAGTCTATAGATTAGTAGCACATCATCCTGATAGATAGATGAGAAGGCCTAATTCTTAATCCCCGTAGAAAAGAAGAGGTTGACTCAGATCAGAAGGGCATAGGGTAAAGGAGTAAAAAGAGCCTTACGTTCACTTCCACAATCAATTCCCTAACATAACTAAAGCATTTCTAGAATCGACTTCGGCCGGTTTGGCTTGCTAATCCTACAGGCAGTCAGGCTCTGATACCAAAGCTGTCAGGACCCCGATTCCAAGTCACATCGATCTAGCCGGTAACACCTCATATGACCTTGCGGCCTCACGCACAGTATTCCCACGAGTATCGCCTTACCATGGCCCGGGACCGTTTGCGCCTTTTGGCTCACGTATATGATAGTGTCGCTAGCACCCATATGACAGAGAACCCAGGCCGACATGGCTAGTCGTGACCCCAAAGCGGCACCAACCTATGGGGACAGGCATACATGAATCACACCGAGCATGTCGGTCAACAGCGTGTGAATCCAGGATGTAGCACTGGGCTAACAGGACTCCGGTGAACCTGGGTTGTAGCAGGATAGGCAGGACTCCGGATGTCACCGCGTGACATTTCCCCGAAGGGACAGACATAGGAATGAAGTGAAACACATGCCGGCCAGTCAAGTGTCCTGAGCAGTAGTGCTGGTCTAGCAGGACTCCGGTGAACCGGGCTGTAGCGGACTACTATGGCTCATGGAAGCACTAGACTACATTTCCCCATAAGAGAGGCTGCCAAGGATAAACAACTAGATTGTCGGATCCCACACATACCAAGCATTTCAATCATACACACAATATGCTTGATATGTGTAAATACAACATGGCATCACAACATAACTCTACAACTCAAATATTTATTCATCAGGCTCCGAGGAGCGAGATATTACAAACATGGGTCTCATGACCCAACATACATAGCATACAAGCAACAAGCACATGCGGAAACTTAACCTGTCTGAGTACAGACATCTACAAATGAAAAGGGCTGAGAAGCATGACTATCCACTAGATCCTGCCGAGGGCACAAGATCGTAGCTGAGGTAACAAACTAGACGTCGAAGTCCACACGGAACTACTAGCGAGACTGACGTCTCTCTGAAAAATATAAAATAGGCAAACGTGAGTAGAAATGTACCCAGCAACACTTACATCAGAACTAGCTACATATGCATCGGTATCAACAGGGGGGTTGGTGGAGTTTAACTGCAGCAAGCCAGCTTTGACTCGGTGGCTATCTTAAACTACGACTGCAAGTAACTCTTTTGAGGTGGCGCACACGACTCCACATATTCCCATATCAATACACCACTATGGATCCGCTCCCGTCTCCCTACGAGAACGCCATCCATAGCACTCACGCTTATCTTGCGAGTTTTAGAGTATCCACTTCAAGTTATCTATGAACTGTTATAGGCAACCCAGAAGTCCTTTACCGCGGATGCGGCTATTCGAATAGTTTTATACCCTGCAGGGGTGTACTTCATCACACATGTTTCCACCACTTAGCGTCTGCACACGACATGTGCTCGGCAGACTTCAAGCGAAAGCCGACGTGGGTGTAGACCACGACCTGACTAACCGCACAAGTCTCTAGTCCAGGTTTATCGCCTATTCGGGTTCCATCCGCAAAGAAATCCGGCCGGGGTGTCCTCAACGGCCCCAAACGATGTGTACAGGGTCCCGAGACGCCAAACGGGCGCCCGGCATACCCGACCACAGTGTATCTACCGCATCATAGCCCACCCCTAGGGTCAGTGCTACGCACGGCCACCAACACATAACCTACAAACACCAGAAACTAGTTGCAACTCCTGGACAGAGGATGAGAGGGGTCAATAAGTCGAGTGTGGTCATATTTCAGGGCCCAATGTGTGGTAGTAGCTGTTTCATGGATCACAAACACAGAACTCGGTTCCTGAGGACGGTTTCAGTGAGACAACCAACCATGTACTCCTACATGACCTCTCACTGCTACCTTTACCAAATCGTGTTCACACACTTAGCTCACACACAGTAGGACATGTTCACACACCTGCGATTCATCCCCGATGAACCAGACCTGACACGACTCTATGCAATAGAAGGCATGACAAACAAGCATGAATGAGTAGTCACATCAAGGCTCAAACAACTCCTACTCATGCTAGTGTGTTTCATCTATCTACTGTGGCAATGACAGGTCATGCAGAGGATAAGGGGTTCAACTACCACAACAAGTAACAGATGAATCGTTGTTGTCCTAATGTAGTAAAAGAGAGCAGGAGCGAGAGAGTGGGATTATATCGGAATGAGCAAGGGGGTTTTGCTTGCCTGGCACTTCTGAAGATGATATAGCTCTTCATCGGTGTCATCGAACACGTCGTCCAAACATACATCTACCGGGGGGACAAGTACCGGTAACAGAGAAGGAGAGCACAATCAATGCAACGCACAATATGATGCATGATCATGACATGTCAATATGCTGTGTTTTGAGCTAATGCAACTAGCAACATGTTCAATGGAGTTGGTTTGATCCCTGGGTTCAATTCAAACTCCATATGTGAGGGTTTAAATGCAATTTATATGATTTGGCCTAAACAGCAGCCATAAGTTGTTCTAACATGCATGGAAATGGTACAGATGGATAGATTGGATTTTTCTGATCATTTTTCATATATAATTTATTTCATTTGGAGTTACCGTTGAATTTCTATGATTTTTAGAAGTTTTGGGTATTTTCTGAAAATAAATAAATCATTTCTGACTTATTTAAAATCCCAGAAGCATATACTGCATCAGCATGACGTCGGGGTGATGTCAGCAGGTCAAAGGCGTCGACCAGGTCAAACCTGACCAGTGGGACCCACTAGTCAATGACCCAGTCAACTAACTAAGTTAGTTAGCCCTACCTAACTAGGCTGGGCCCACTGGTCAGCGACTAACCTAACTAACCTAAATAGGATTAGCCCTAACTAACTTAGTTAGCCGGGCGGGGCCTGCATGTCAGTAGCTAAGCTAAATTAGCTAGGTTTAGTTAATCCTAATCTAGGTTAGTTAGCAGGGCGGCCCCACCTGTCATTGATCCAGGGCAGGTCAAACCCTTGGTCAACTGGGGCTAACGCACCGACGTTTAGCCGCCGGCAGCAGCAGACATGGCGGAGGCCGCCGGATTTGCTCCGGCGACCAGAATGATGGCGGAGGCCATCTACGTGAAGCTGGGGAGCTGGCGCATCCAGTGGTGCAAGTTGTTGGACACGGGGACGCCGTAAACGACGCCGGCGAGCTCGACAGCGGTGGCCGGAGTTCGGCTGTGCATGGGAAAGCGGCTACAGCGAGCAAACATGCAAACTAAAGCGCGGGCAAGGCACTACGCGATGCGGCGGCGTCGTTTGGCACGTTGGCACGATCAAATGGCATCGGAGCGGCGCCAGCGACGAGCCCGAGTGGCGTTGAGCTCGGTCAACAAGGAGTCAGCGGTTTGAGCTTGAAATAATGGCGAGGAGGAGGGGGATTCGGAGCAGGAGCTCACTGGGGTCATGTAGAGCAGCTCGGTGGGCTCGGGGATGGGTTGGTGAAGGCGTGTGGTCGCCGGCGATCTCGGCGGACCGAGGTTGAAGGAGACGGTGTGTCCAGTGTTTTAGGGCTTCTGGTGTCACGCGGCTCGGTGAGGAGGAAGAGGGGGTCGGGGCAGAGCACGGGGACACGTCGGAGAGGCGCGGGGGAGGCGGTGGCTGCGTCTACGGCGAGCGGCGGCGACGGGCGTACTTGGGTGCGTGCGAGAGAGAGAACAGAGGAGGAGGATGAGCTCGAGGGAGTGAGCGAGAGGGGCCGGGGTGTGCTTGGCGACGTCCTGGGCATCGGGGCAGCGACGGGAAGCAGGACGTGGCCAGGCGCGTGGGCTGGCGCGTCGGGCACACGCCCTCCTGCCTACTGGCAGGAGGTTGAAGACGGTGGCGGCCGTGGTGGTGGGCTGGGCTGACTTTGCCTAGCTGGGCTGCTACATTGGCGGGCCGGCCTCTCTGGTGGGCTACACAGGTGAGGCCAGGTCAGCTCTCTCTGTCTTTCTATTTCTCTTACTGTTTTCTATTTTTATTCCTCTGTTTTGATTTAGTTTCTAAACCAAATCATTTTTTAGCTTCTGAAAATTATCATGTGGCCTCATACAACATATTCAGAGCCACTCACAAGTTTTCAGAATTATTGGAGTTATAAAAGTATTTATAGGAATTTATATCTCCAATTCAAATAAGTATTGACTTAATTAAAAGACCAAAATAAACATTTCTGTTATTCCAAAAATATTGGTTTGAATTTTACCTCTTGCCAATATTTTCAGAAATGAACCGGAACATTTTCTTGGGTTTATTTGAAGCAATTTTTTAATGTTGATCATTTTTAGAAATGATTTCTGAGGCTTTCCACTTTCCCCAATTCAACTTTCATAATTTTAAACATGATACAAGAAGATTGATGCAAGGACAAGCAGTGACTAGCTAAGGATGTGACACCCAGCCTCCTCGAGCACCACCAACACTCCCACACACTCCACGACTGCGTAGGAAGCCGTAGCCCGGCCGGGAAGGCCTCGGGCCGCCGTCCCCGAGCTCGAGCTCGTCGACGATCCCCTCTAGTCATCGCGGAAGCTCTAGCCTCTCCCAGGCCAGGGCAACCCCTCCAGGGCTTCCACCTCTCTCCGGTGAGGCCGTTTCGCCCGCTTGGAGCCCCTCGAGTGGCCTCCATTCGCCGTCTTCCTCAACTCCGGCAACCTCCGCGTTCTGCCTCCACTTGCGAGCTTGTTTCCCATGCCGTCCGACAACCCCTAGCCACGCTACGGGTATGGGAAGGTGGGCCATCGTCCCCTCTCTAAATCCCTCCCTCTCGTTTGGGCCAAGAAGCCCTCGTTGCCGGTGAGAGCTCCGGCGAAGCTGCGGCCTTCTCTATTTCTTTCTCCCCCTCCCCCACCTGACTAGCGGGGCCCGCTAGTTAGCCACTCTATATGCGCGCGAAGTGGTACGAGTGGTGGCGCCCTGAGGTTTTACGCCTTCGACGTCACCCCCACCCCTCAGCTGTTTATTTAAATTCAAAATCATTTATATTCTAGAGAACTTCAAACAGTTATAACTCTTCAACCATAAGTCCAAATGAATTGATTCTTTTTGCATTGTGTTCTTTGAAAAGTAATCTAGCAGCTCACCAAAGATGAGATTTTTCTGAGCTGTTTAGAATTTCTGGTGATTTTCAGAAGTATTCTTGATATTTGCCTTTTGTGTTTAAATTTATTTTCAACGGGTGAGGCTTGTCTTGAGGATCACCAGAAGGCTTGTGAACCTCATCTGCACTAAGGTAAGCCACAGCAACATTTTCATGGTGTCATTTCAATATTTGTGATTTTCTTACTTGAATGAAAAGATTAATCCATGCATTTAAATAATTATTGTGTTGTTTGTATTCGGTTATATATTGGTTAGTTGTTATGCTTGATTTACAGAATGATTAAAACTAGTTTAGTGGGTAAAGCAAGTTAAGGTTTATTTGTGGTGATGTTATAAATGAGTTTTTTATGCATGGTAGAAATTATTTAAAGCTTGTTCTTGCCTACATAAATTGATAAAATTGCTATAAAATATTCTGTTAAATACTTGTTTAATCATTTTACTTGTCTTACAGAATGCTTGAACCCAACTTAGTTGATACAGAAATTAAGAGTTGTTGATAGTGAAATCTTTTGTCAAGCATATGGGAAATTTATCGGAGTTACTTTCTTGCGTGAGAAATTAATAAAACTTGTTGCAAAAATATTTTGGTTAAGTTGTGAGTCATTTTGAGCAGTAAAGTGATATGAGTTGTTCATGTTTATGCTTGGTGTGTATATGGATGACCTCGGTCATTTTTATTATGTGATGCATGTGTAGTTTTGCATTTCATGGCATGCTATGACACCGGTCATTTTCATTTTGAAGTTGAACCTGAATATAACTCAACTTGAATATACCGTTGACTGGGTCATGGTGCCGCTGAATCGAGTTTCTTTCCTAGTGGAACCACATTTGCCTTTTTGGGAAGGCCTTGATTCGGTCCATTGACATGGCCTCTGGTCGGTGCCTCCAACTAGGGAAGGTTATGTCGTGCTTGCCCTAGTCCGGTAAGCAGGCATAATCTTGTGTGCTCATTGATGAGATTATGGTACCGAGTCCCCGAGTGGGAGTGTTTTGACCACGACGGTGGTCGAGGTGTCTTTGGTAGACACAGGGCCACCCAGGACCAGCCCGTTGGGGAGTAGGTCGGAGGGCCTAGGAGAGTGCCGTGGCAATGGAAGGGTTTTGTCGGAATGCCAGGCCATGGGTTCCGTGGTGTGGGTACAGTGTGCTACCTCTGCAGAGTGTATAATCTATCGATAGCCGAGTCCACGGTTATGGACACCTCGTAGTAGGTCCCACAATGAGTCAACATTTAATAAAAATTGCACCCTAAGCTATGAACTTTGCATTGGTGATGGATGGCAGAAAGACCATCGAGGCATCTGGGACCAGATGATGGTCGTGGTTGTGATCGCCGTAAGGATCACGGGTTGTTCTTATGAAAGACCATGTTGGTGGTGTGTTTGTGATCCAGGGATGATCACAGTTGGTAAGCTGTCCCGAGGGACGTTCAAGCATGATCACAACATGTTGACATATAGTGTTGCATTATTAATAATCGGTTAAATATCATGATATTGTTTTCCATTATGATTACGCCTGTTGTGAGCTTGCAAGTACATTCAATGTACTGACCTGGCATGTCATGCCAGATTTCAGGAAAGTATCGTTGGAGAGGAGCGCTGTTCGAGTCTAGATCGTGTCCACATCGGTGTCCATGTGATATGGAGCTTCCGCCATGACATTATTACGCTGCCATGTAGTTGTTCGGATCGAGGCCCCTTTATGTTCACTAAATAATGTACATATTGTTCAGCCGCACCGGGTGTGCTGCTTGGCCTCGATAGCTGTTGTAATGTAAACTCTGTTCCGCTAGCATCAATAAAGCGGTTGTTTTTCTGTACCAAGATGTTGTGTGTTGCCAGAAGACATGGTCTCTGGGCTGGCAATGCATGGCAAACCGGTCGCTTTGAGCCGGGGTGCCACACTAAACCAATCTCCTGAGGTTACAGACGATGCCGGAAGCACGGTCAGCCTGACCCCGAAGGTCTATTCATGCAAGCAATCAAAGAACAAGCAAGAATGTGATAAAGCAATCTGAATATTGCAAATATATATGAAGTATTGATAATGGTGGGGATCCGTAAGCGGTCTTGGTCTGGTCGTTGGACACAAAAGAAGTACACAAAGTTGCAATGGCTAACTTTTAACTAAACAAATCCCCCAGCAAAAAGCTACTAGATGGATCTACTTATATAGGAGCAAGGGGTGGCGGCCAAGCAGGTGAGAGGACGTCCCAAGGCAGCCTAAAACTAACCCTAGGTCGTACCAGGCTCATGGGCCCAAGTGGAGGTGGTGCAACACCTTTGGACTTGTTGTTTGACTCGGATTCTGCTGCAGTGTCAGATTGTTTCGTCGATATCTCAATGCTCCGGACGAATTTGAAGGTGATTCCAATTGGGTTGGCAAGAGCACGAAATCTACTTTCCAAAAAAAGAATCACCCAATTTGGAGTCCATATGAAAAAGTTATTGACGTTTTGAGTCAGGTATGTCTATGCAGTCCGAATCTGAATCCAGAACGTGAGAGACTTGGACTCTATCTTCTCTTGGCCCAAAAGTGACGTGAGAGGACTATTTGAACAGAACCTAAACTTCTCCTTTTCCCTTATCTTCATATGTGGATTGTACAAATGTCCCATACACCTACAATTAGACAAAAAACAGAAGTGTTTGAAGTATTTTTGTTCGGGATAACATAAATAGATTATTGAATAGTTTGCACTAGAAATCACCTGACAAATATGCGTGTATGCAATATTTTTGGTCTTATCCAAGGTAGTCATATCCTCATCAAGGGGAGTGTTCCATACCCTTCCTCAAAATAAATTGGAACTTAATATTGCCTTCTTTCATATCAATCACAGCACCGATAGTGCGTAAAGACGGTCTACCAAGAATAATTGGACAAGACGGATTGCAATCAATATCAAGAACAATAAAATCTATGGGCACATAATTCCTATTTGCAAGAATAAGAACATCATTAATTTTTCCCATATGCTTTTTAATAGTAGAATCTGCCAAGTGCAAGCTTAAAGAACATTCTTCAAGATCCGTAAGACCAAGCACATCACATACAGATTTCGGAATTGTAGAAACACTAGCACCCAAGTCACACAAAGCAAAACATTCATAATTTTTAATCTTTACTTTGATAGTAGGTTCCCATTCATCATGTAATTTTCTAGGAATTGAAACTTCTAATTCCAATTTTTCTTGAAAAGCTTTCATCATAGCATCAACAATATGTTTAGTAAAAGATTTATTTTGTTCATAAGCATGGGGTGAATTTATCATGGATTGCAATAAAGAAATACAATCAATCAAACAGCAACTATCATAATTAAAGTCTTTGTAATCCAAAAGAGTGGGCACATCACTAGCTAAAGTTTTAACCTCTTCAAACCCACTTTTATCAATTTTCTCAACAAAATTTTCACCCTCTGAAATATCAGGATGCCTTCTAGCTAAAGTTGAATCTTCCCCAGTCTATTTTTCATCAATCTTAACTTTACTAAACAAGGAATCAATAAAAGAAACACCAATCATTTTAAGGTCTTCATCACATTTATCTTCTAACGAGATTGGTTTAGCGGCCATTTGATTTACTAAGGTGGCATGTGCATCAGATATTTTTCCTAGCAAACTTTCAGCAAAAGCATACTTAGATTGGAGTTTGCAGACTTCTCTACCAATATCATCAAGTTGTTTTGTGATAGCATCCAGCAGAATGGAGTGTTCCTTAAGTTCTTGAATAAAATACCTATTATGCTCAAATTGTGTAGTCATATATTCCTTAGTTCTTTTCTCCATTTCAAGCAAAATATTTGGCTAAGGAATGATATCTTCTTTGAGGCATCATGACTACGCAAACAAGAACGCACGAAATAACAGATCCAGCAAGAAAACGGCGAAAAGAAAAGAGAGGCGAATAAAATGGCAAATTTTTGTGAAGTGGGGCAGAGGAAAAGGAGAGGCAAATGGAAAATAATGTAAATTGCGAGGAGATGAGATTTGTGATTAGGAACCTGGTATATGTTGAAGAACCTCCCCGGCAACGGTGCCAGAAATTCCTTTTGATGTCGCTTGAAGCTATGTCGGTATTTCCCCAAAGAGGAAGGGATGATGTAGCACAACAGCGGTAGGTATTTCCCTCAGATATGAAACCAAGGTTATCGAACCAGTATGAGAACCAAGCAACACAATGTAAACAGCCCCTGCACACGAATAACAACCACTCGCAACCTGATGTGTTAAAGGGGTTGTCAATCCAATTTGGGTAATGGCGCCAGAAATTGGCAAATGGGCGGGATAAAGTTGTAATAGATTAAATAAATAGATTGCAAATAAAATAAAGTGGAGCAAAGTATTTTTGTATGTTTGGGATTAATAGATCTAAAAAATAAATACAAATAAAAGTAGATCACAATGGCAAATATACGAGAAGGAGACCCGGGGGCCGTAGTTTCACTAGGGGCTTCTCTCAAGAAAAATAGCAAATGGTGGGTGAACAAATTACTGTTGGGCAATTGATAGAACTTCAAATACTCATGATGATATCAAGGAAATAATCATTACATGGGCATCACGTCCAAGATTAGTAGACCGACTCTTGCCTGCATCTACTACTATTACTCCACACATCGACCGCTATCTAGCATGCATCTAGTGTATGAAGTTCATGGAGAAACGGAGTAATGCAAGAAGAACAATGAAATGATGTAGACAAGATCTATCTATGTAGAGATAGACCCCATCATTTTATCCTTAGTACCAACGATACATACGTGTCGGTTCCCCTTCTGTCACTCAGATCAAGCACCATAAGATCGAACCCACTACAAAGTACCTCTTCCCATTACAAGATAAATAGAACAAGTTGGCCAAATGAAACCTAAATATCGGAGAGGGAATACGAGGCTATAAGAAATCAGGCATAAAAGAGATCAAAGAAACTCAAATGCTTTCATGGATATACAAAGATAGATCTGATCATAAACTCAAAGTTTATCGATCGCAACAAACACAACGCGAAAGAGTTACATCATACGGATCTCCAAGAGACCATTGTATTAAGAATCAGGTGAGAGAGAGGAAGCCATCTAGATACTAACTACAGACCCAAAGGTTGTCGGATTTCGGGTTCCGGCAGACCCTTGAGGTTCGAACACTGGGGTGCGCGCGGAGATTTCGCCTCCTACCTACCTGCACCCCTCTGCCTCGCTAAGATCTAAGCTATGGAAAGGACAGCACAAGAGACACAGGGTTTATACTGGTTCGGGCCACCGTTGTGGTGTAACACCCTACTCCAGTGTGTGGTGTGGTGGATTGCCTCTTGGGCTGATGATGATGAGCAACACAAGCAAGAACAGCCTTGCGAGGGTCTGTTCTTGGCTGGAGCGATGAACTGCTAGGAGGAGTTCAGTCACCCTTCTCTCTCTCTCTCTCTCTCTCTCTCTCTCTCTCTCGATTCTCTCTCCGATTCGATCTCTTCTTGTTCCAGGGTTGGCCGATTCTAGCTCCTTCTCGATCACTTTGTCCCTTCCTACCCTGGGGGTGGCTAGTCCTATTTATAGAGGCCCTGGTCCTCTTCCCAAATATCGAGCGGGAAGGGAGCCAACAATGGCGGGCTAATTTGAAGGGGGATAGCTAGTACCAGCTATCCTGACAAAAGTAGTCTTCGACTGCACAAAGCTCTGGCGGTGACGCCGTCTTGGGCTCCACGATGACCTCCGTCTTGCAGTCCTCCTGGTCTTGGTCTTGTTGCACCGAAATGGCAACCTTTGCCTGATGCCTCGGTACTCCGCGGCTGCGCTTGCTCCCTTTGCACCAAAGAGGAAAGGAGGACACTACACGGCTGGCGCCTGCCTGGCGCCTTTGGTTGTCATGGCTTGCGTCACGGGCACCTCGTGAGGTACCCCGCCTTGATCTCTCCGCCTCCTCGCGAGCCAGCCTGATGAGGCCGTGCCTAAGGAAGCTCCG
>NC_041380.1:200242452-200270715 GCF_002162155.2 Triticum dicoccoides
CTTGTCCCCTCGCGAGGGTCTTGAGTTTGTGTTGATGAAGATGGGCCGTGCTGGGCCCCCCTTGAGCCACGCCGCAGGCCGCAAGCAGGCAAGTCTGGGGACCCCCGTTCCCAGAACGCCGACAGTAGCCCCCGGGCCCAAGGCACGCCCGGAGTTGGCCGTGCAAGGAGGCGGAAGGGCAAGAGCGAAGCGCCGCGGGCCGTAACAGCCTGCGGCCTTGGGCGTCGCGTGGCGGTTGCTTGGACGTGAGCGCCTCAGCAACCGCGCGAGTTGATAAAGGAGTGGCATCTGCCTGGGCTTTGTTTTCTGCTTTCTCCGGTTGCTGCTCAAATCCCCTTTCTTGCGTCTCTCCTTCCTTCCTCCAAAATTTCCAGATCTACTCCGACCGCGTGACCTAGGAAGCCATGGCGCCTCGTCAGTCCCCGGCCGTAGCTTGGTACTCGTCTGCCCTGGACTCGCTGAACGTTTCGGAGGCGAGCTTCGCCCGGTTGCACCGGATGGCGGCGGCGCGGGGCCCCGACGGGGCGAAGGTGTTCAAGGCCGGCTCCGCCACCCTTGAGGGCCAAGGGAGCACCTTCTATCCGTTCTTTGTAAGCGCCATTGCTGCTGGCCTGGTGCTTCCCTTCTCCAAGTTCTTCTTCTCTGTCCTCCGCCATTATAAGCTACAGGCTCTGCACCTCCACCCCAACTCCGTCCTTCTCCTAGCAATCTTCGCCTATTACTGCGAGGCTCACGTAGGGGTGCAGCCCTCGGTGGCCTTGCTGCGCCACTACTTCTACCTCCGGACCTCTCATGGTCCTGCTTCTGCGTGCGCGAGCTTCATCGCGTACGGTGGCGCCATTGCCATTTTGAACCCCAGGAAAAGGATTGAGGGCTTCCGGAGCAAGTGGGTCTTGGCGGATGCTGGGCGCATCCACCCTCGGCTGATCTTGCCCACGGAGCAACCCATGAGCTCCAGCGATTGGGGTCGAGCGGAGCTCGTGGACCCCCGCGCGAAGTTGGTGTTGGAGAAGATGGACGCGGATCTGAGGCCGGCCAACATGGTGGCGGCCAAGCTGACTGGCGCGTCGCTGCTAAGGGAATTCCTGGAGCACCAGCTGGCTCCTCTTCGGCAGTACTCACTTCCGATGTGGAGGCCCCATCCGAGCCCCGCGGCCTTGGCCGACGGAGATCTGGCAGCGGTCCTCCAATCTCTGGTCGGTGTTGATGTGGCGAGGTTAGAGGGCGCTCCTACGCCCTTGTTCCTCCGCAATGACTGGGAGCAGGCAGTGGAGTCCATGCCTGTCTTCAACGGGGACGGGCCCGTGCCCATGGAAACTCCCGAGGAACCGTGGACGTGCCCTCCGACGACTCCAGTGAAGAGGAGGAAGGAGGGGAGCGGGAAAAAGGGCCTGACTCCAAGGCGACTGACGGAGAGTCGAGGGCTCCCCTCCCCCGGCGCAGGTCCCGCGTTCTCCGCCTCTCTCCGAGCGATGACGACAAGGATGATGACGAGAAGGACGGCGGGAGCTTGCCCCCGATCCCGAAGAAGGACAGGACCGGGCTGATCTCCCGCGGGTCTGTCCCGGCCCCAAGGCGGACCACAGACGCGCCTTCTGCTTCCAAGCTTCCCGAGGTTGACCCTTCCAGCCGGCTTTCAGGCTTCAAATTTGGCCGGAGGCCGCTTGAGCTCACTGGCGACGACCTGTAAGCGCTTGATTCTTGTCTTTATTTCCTGTTCTACTTCTGAGGCTTGACGTCCACATCTCTTGGATAGGTTGGCGCCCACAGCAAAGAAGCCAAAGGGAACTCCTGAGGTTCCATCCGTGGCAGCACCTCTGCCCGCGAAGGAAGGTGACCACGACGCACGGGCTTCTCCTGCCCGGTCATCCTTGCGAGGCCTGGCTGAGCCGGCTGGGGCGAGCTTAGCCCCCATGGCCCAAGTAACTCCCGAGGTGCCTTTGCCTACTGCCGCCACTACAGCCGTTGGGGCGCAACAGGCTTCGCCTCAGGATGCTGTGGTCGCGCTGCCGCCTTCTCCTCCTACTCCACCGGCTGCTGTCTCTCCGACTCCTCCTGCCGTTCTGGATCATGCTGCTGCTGAGCTGGACTGACTGCGGCAGGATCTTCTTGGCGCCGACCCTCGCTTGCTGGTCAAGCGCTTGGAGCTGGCTTCAGGATGGGTTTGCTCCGACGCTTCGATTCGGGCGGCACTGGTCGAGGCCTCGACGGCTTGCGATGAAGAGAAGCAGGCCATCCTTGAGGTGAAGGCCGCTCCTGACGCAGCCCTGGGGGAGGTGGTCGACGTCCGTGGTCACTGCAAGGCGCTGGAGGACGAGCTGCAAGGCCTGCAGGACCAGCTCGCGAAAGAGGTCCGCCTTCACCAAGAGCAGGAAGAAGGCATGAAGGCTCGCGAGGCGGCCGTCAAGGAGAGGGAGGTCAAGCTCAGGAAGCGCGCAACCGCCTAGGCGAGATGGAGCAGGAGTTGGGGGCAAGGAAGGCCGAGCTGGACGACAAGGCCCAGGTTCTTGCCGAGGACCGCGTGGCCTTCACGGAGATGGAGGCGAAGGCTCGCTCCTCGCTGAGGATGCTTTACGACAGCGGCCTGGAGACCCCGCTGTCTGGCGCCGAGGACGGCCCCGCCAAGCTGCTTCCCTTCCTGGTTCGCGCTCTTGAAGATGTCGCCCTTGGCCTTGGCCCCACGGCCGAGGCCGAGGCACATGTCATGTCTTCTGCAGCGCTGACGCGGGTCCTCACCCACATCTACCTTCACGATCCCGGCGTCGACCTCGACAGCCTGTTGGAGCCAGTAAGCGGCGAGCGTGCCACTGCCGCTGTCGAGGCCGTGAAGGGTCACGCAGAGGCTCTGCTGGGGAAGTTCCGGGCCTTCAGCACCAAGCCGAAGCAAGGCGCTGCCGACCCCGCTGCTCCATGAGGCGAATCCACTCCGTGCTGCTCCACCGCCGACAAGTGACTCCGTTGTGGCTCATGTTCTGCCTTTAATTCCTGCACATGTATCATGCCTCGGGGAGGCGTTTAAACTTGCGTTTGGCATTGAGATAACAGTGTGGACTGTAATATTTGCTTTTGAATTCCTTGAAATTTGCGCTTTTCCTTCCTACTTGCTTATGTTCTACGCCGGCAGAGCCCGGCCCCGCGCATACCTCACCCAGCGTTAGTCCCGACCGGAAACCAGGACGTGGCCAAGGAGTGAGGGGCTACGTGTCAAGTTAGGCTCATGAGTTGCGATGCTCAAGAGTCCCCCTTGGCGCACGAACAGCAAGTAGGGAGGTGTGATGTGGGTGGATCTACCGTTCTACGTCTGCAGAGCCCAGCCGCGTGCATACCTCAACTGCCGTTAGCCTTTCGGAACTAAGGAGTGAGGGGCTACGTGAACAGTTAGGCTCCTGAGTTGCGATGCTCAGGAGTCCCCCTTGACGCTCAAATGGCCTTCGTACCTTCGCTCCGCTCGGGGAGAGACGCGCGACGAACCAGGCCCGGGGGGGCCTGGGTGGCGTGCGTCTGGGCGTGACCCAGGCGCAGCCCCCGTGCCCAGCCCCCTCGCGCGGCACTCCCGAGGGGAGGCGTTACGACGAGGCTAGACACTGAGCTCCGGGCTCCCTGAGGTTGATGCGGCCCGGGGGCCACCCTCAGTTGTTTATCACCAGCGCGGAGCATAGCGCTTCCGTATGTGTACGGGCATAGCCGCTCCTCGACAGTGTCGTCAGCCAGCGCGGAGCATGGTGCTTCCACTGGTACGTGGGAGGGGGCTCCCCTCCGGGAGGAGCCCCCGGGGCGTGTACAGCCCCGCCCTGACACGTGGCTGGCACGGTAGGGCCTGGCGAGGTGTATCTGGGCACCCGTGAGCCAGCGCGGGACTCACGGGGCCCTACCTCTAGGCGGGTTGCGCCTGGCACTGGGCCTTATCTTGTGATGTGTCCCTGCAAATTTGGTTAGATGCCGGCACTCTACGTCCTCGGGTCCCGGCCCTCGAGCTGGTCTTAGCCGTCGCTGGTATGCCAGGTCGCGATGCCGTGGACAAAACCAGAGGGTGAGGGCTGCAGAGCCAGTAAGAGACCTGAGTCGCGATGCTCAGGTACCCCCTCCCTTTAATGTGCAAGTGGTCGGCATGGAGAAGAAGAGGTGCCGTGGACAGGCATCAAATAACTAAGCATGGTGGGTCGAACAGATAACCGGAAATAAACGCAAAAGGGATACATGCCGCTGGGTCTGGCCCGAGCGACTTGGGCATCATGCAGCCCGAGGGGCGCCCCCAACAAGGTAAGCTAACAACATGAAATAAAAGGGATACATGCCGCAGGAACGGACCCATGCGGCCTGGGAATAATGCAGCCCTGGGGGGCGCTCCCAGCTGGAAGTGAAACTTGAAAGATGTCACCTGATGATGTTGAAAACGAAGGAGTGTTGGTGTAGCAGACTCGGTGGGCTGCGGAAGCCGATCCTCACGAGCCCCCAGGCCCAGGGGCCTCGGGAGGCTCCGGAGGCGCTGGTGGCTCCTCGCGGACCATCTCCATCTCCACCAGGGCTGCGGAACGCCTGGCCTCTTGAGCTTCCACGATGTCCCTCATGAGGCGCTGGTACGTGGCAGCCGCGTTCGGCAAGCCGTAAGGCATGCAAACTTAGCTGTGGGGTGGACCTCCGCAGCGCCCCACTCGCGAGGGCCAGAGGCGCTCCAAAGAGGCGACTCGATTGAGCCCTGGTATGTCGATGCAGATGCGCAGCCCACCATCCTCGCCTGGATAGGGAGCCACTGCTGGTAGGCGGCGGCCGCCTTTCATGACTCTTGACTCCAGTAGCTCCTGAATGGCCATGCTGACGAACTCCTGAGGGTCTGGCTCTCCTTGCCTTACCCCTTCTTGAGGGAAACGTGCTTCGAAACATGCCTCCATGTGGTGCCCAAGCACCTCCCTCGTGATCCTAGCCAGGTCGGTGGCCCTCCAGGGGAGAGCCCCCGAGCCCTGCCTGAGGAGGGCGACGGGCGCGCTTTCCTATGCAGTGGAAGGAGGTTCCCCCTGGGCAGGCGCGGGCCCAGAGGGGCCTGCCTCCTGAGGGGCCGGGCCGGACGATGTCTTCTTCTTCTTGGAGGCGGTCTCGGGAAGCCTCCTACTTCCGTGATCCGGGTCTTCCAGTGACGCGGCCTGAAAGGCTCGCTCCAGGGAACACACCGTGTCCTTCTCTTCACAGGGCACCGTGATGACTCCGCCACTTCCTAGCATCTTGAGGACATTGTAGCCATGGTGAGTTACGGCCATGAACTTGGCTAGCGCTGGGTACCCAAGGATGGCGTTGTACGGCAGGCGAATGTGAGCGACGTCAAAGTCGATGAGCTCGGTGCGGTAGTTGTCACGTGCCCCGAAGGTGACAGGGAGGCGGACCTGCCCAATCGGGACAGTGGAGCCGTCGGTGACTCTAGAGAAAGGCTTGGTTGGCTGAAGCTGGCTGTAGGGCACTTGGAGATTGTTGAATGCTTCCACGGACAGGACGTTGAGCCCTGCCCCGTCGTCGATGAGGGTCCTAGTGACCACCACATTGGTGATGATTGGGGAACAAAGCATCGGGAGGACTCCGGCTGTAGCCGCACACTTGAGCTGATCTGCTGAGCTAAACGTGATGGCACACGTCGACCACCTGAGGGGGCGCGTGGCTTCGAGCTTGGGGAGGACTGCATTCACTTCGCGGGCGAACTGCTTGAATATGCATTGAGAAGCTGGGGCTTGAGCTCCGCCCAGGATGCAGGCGATCGCGCGCGGCTCCTGGAAGCCCCCAGCCCCCTCGTCCTGATGGCGGTCCTCGTTTCTCCTTGGCTGCGGCGGCAGCGGAGGGAGGCCTGCGTTGCCTTGCGGGCGATCCTCACGAGGCTGATTCCTCCAGTCTCCCTCGCGAGGCGGGTCTTGCCAGCAACCCTTGGCGCGGGCCGCGGTCTTCCCAGCATCCTGCATTCCTTCCTCCTCCTCGACCGTAGCCCCGGTCACCGCGGTCGGGGCGACGACCGATCCTTCCTTCTCGCACGGCTCGGAGCTCTTGACATTCGTTGGTGTTGTGGGTGTGGAGGTCGTGGTACACATAGTACCGACTACCCTTGGAAGGTTCGGGCTGATCTCTGCCCCCGCTTGGTGTCTGGTTCTGCCGCGAGCACGGCAGCCCCCTTGCGCTTCACATCCTTGGTCTTAGGCTTCTTCTCTTCTGGGGCTGCGGCAGGCAGCTCGAGGAGGGAGAGATGCCCTTCCTCAGCCCTAGCGCACTTGGTTGCTAAGTTGAACAGCTCCAAGGAAGTGCACAGATCTTCATGCATCGCCAGCTCCTCCTTCATCTTGACATCACGCACGCCGTCGGAGAAGGCTGAGATGATGGCCTCCTCAGTCACCTTGGGAATCTTGAGGCGTGCGTTGTTGAACCACTAGATGTACTTCTGCAGGGTCTCTCCAGGTTGTTGCTTGATGCAGCGCATGTCGCTCACGGCGGGTGGCCGGTCGCGAGTACCTTGGAAGTTGGCGATGAAGCGGGTGCGCATCTCGTCCCAGGAGGAGATCGTGCCTGGAGCCAGGTTCGGGAGCCAGGTGCGGGCCTCGTCCTTGAGCGCCATGGGAAACCAGTTCGCCATGACCTTCTAGTCTCCGTTGGCAGCTTCGATGCCTAGCTCATAGAGCTGGAGGAACTCCGCAGGGTCGGCCGTGCCGTCGTAACGAGGAGGCTGGTCTGGCTTGAACTTGCCGGGCCACGCGACGCTGCGTAGCTCGGTGGTGAAGGCACGGCAGCCTGCTGTGGCCACAGGAGGCCTTGGGTGACGGAGAACTTGGTCTTGCATGTCCCCACGGGCTGCAGCTGGGAGCAGCGCGGGGTCTTGACGTGCGGGAGCAGGAGCATGGTCGTGACGTGCTAGAGCAGGGAGCGCCCGGGCAGCTTCTTGCGGGCGAGGGACTTCTTGGCAGCTCTGCTCTTGCCGCGCTGGCACCTGATGGAGCGGGTTCCGCCCAGGGGCCACGCGCCTTGGAGCCATGGCGCCTTCTTGAGGAGGAGGTGGCCGGGGTGCCGCCGGAGCATCGTCGCCCGCACGGGGCGGTGTGCGGTGCAGCGGAACGGACGGCGCAGGAGAGCCCCCTGCGGCGCGGACGAGCTCGGCGACGCGGTCGAGCCATTCTTCGTAGACATCATCGACGGGACGGTAGCACAGGAGCTCATTTGCCGCGATGAGCGTAGCTCGAGCCTCCATGGGTGTGCGGAGCGCGCGGGACAAAGAACCAGCTGGGGTGAGCGAGGGAGTGGCGGTGCGGCCGTCTTGCCGCACGGACGGATGCTGAGACGACGCTTGCTGCTCGTCCCCTGCCGGGCCGGTGGCGGCGTTGATGGAAGGTGACGAGGAACGGGGAGGACGCCCGCTGACAGGAGCCGTCTGGGCGACGCGGGAAGCGAGAGCGGCCCGGCGCTCGGTGCGGGCCTGACGAGCGTCAGACATGGACACGTTGGTCGGAGGAGAACGGGGTGGTGGAAAACGAATTCCGGCGCACCCCTACCTGGCGCGCCAAATGTCGGATTTTGGGTTCCGGCAGACCCTTGAGGTTCGAACACTGGGGTGCACGCGCAGATTTCGCCTCTTACCTACCTACACCCTGCGCCTCGCTAAGATCTAAGCTATGGAAAGGACAGCACAAGAGACACAGGGTTTATACTGGTTCGGGCCACCGTTGTGGTGTAACACCCTACTCTAGTGTGTGGTGTGGTGGATTGCCACTTGGGCTGATGATGATGAGCAACACAAGGAAGAACAGCCTCGCGAGGGTCTATTCTTGGCTGGAGCGATGAACTGCTAGGGGGATTTCAGTCACCATTCTCTCTCTCTCTCTCGATTCTCTCTCCGATTCGATCTCTTCTTGTTCCAGGGTTGGCCGATTCTAGCTCCTTCTCGATCACTTCGTCCCTTCCTACCCTGGGGGTGGCTAGTCCTATTTATAGAGGCCCTAGTCCTCGTCCCAAATATCGAGCGGGAAGGGAGCCAACAATGGCGGGCTAATTTGAAGGGGGACAGCTAGTACCAGCTATCCTGACAAAAGTAGTCTTCGCCTGCACAAAGCTCTGGCGGTGATGCCATCTTGGGCTCCACGATGACCTCTGTCTTGCAGTCCTCCTGGTCTTGGTCTTGTTGCACCGAAATGGCAACCTTTGCCTGATGCCTCGGTACTCCGCGGCTACTCTTGCTCCCTTTGCACCAAAGAGGAAAGGAGGACACTGCGCGGCTGGCGCCTGCCTGGTGCCTTTGGTCGTCATGGCTTGCGTCACGGGCACCTCGTGAGGTACCCCGCCTTGATCTCTCCGCCTCCTCGCGAGCCAGCCTGATGAGGCTGTGCCTGAGGAAGCTCCGCGTCGTCCCCCCCGTGAGGCTTGGCCCCTCGCGAGGGTCTTGAGTCTGTGTTGATGAAGATGGGCCGTGCTGGGGCCCCCTTGAGCCACGCCGCAGGCTGCAGGCAGGCAAGTCTGGGGACCCCCATTACCAGAACGCCGACAAAGCTCTACAAAGAACAATTCATGCATCATCGGAGAGGCACCAATGGAGGTGGTGAACCCCATCCGAGATGGTGTCTAGATTGGATCTGATGGTTCTGGACTCTGCGGCGGTTGGAACAATATTTCATCGACTCCCCTAGGGTTTTTGGAATATTGCGGTATAGAGCAAAGAAGCAGTCCGGGGGGCACCCGAGGTGGGCACAACCCACCAGGGCATGCCTGGTCCTCCTGGCGCTCCTTGGTGGGTTGTGCTCTCCTCGGAGCACCCCCCAGGCGCAGCCAGGGCCCATTATGTTCCTTCTGGTCGAAACAAAATCTTCGTAAAGTTTCGTTGCGTTTGGACTCCGTTTGGTATTGATTTTCTGCGATGTAAAAACATGGAAAAAACCATCAACTGGCATGATACGTTGGAGATTGATAATATAACAGCATGGAACTATCAAAAATTATGGATACATTGGAGACGTATCAAGCCCGCGCTCGTTCAAGATAGGCATGGCGGTGGCAATCTCTTCCCCACCGAGCGATGGTATAGCAGAAGATGAGTATCTGGCGGGCAACTCTGGTCCTTCCCGACCAGGAGGCGCAGGGCCTTGTTTAGCTCCTCTTCGGGCAAGTCATCCGGGCGCAGGCGGAGGTCACCTCCTTCATCCGAGAGCTTCCACAAGGGGCGTGAGTGCGCCTAGAGCGAAGCCAGGCACTGTGTTAGGAACTCCTTGACAATCATGGCCCCTGTCAGCTTCTCCGCCTTTGGGTCATCCGGCTTCAGATCAGCCACCATCTTGTCCATCAACTGCCCCACCCG
Source organism: Triticum dicoccoides (assembly GCF_002162155.2). NCBI lineage: Eukaryota > Viridiplantae > Streptophyta > Magnoliopsida > Poales > Poaceae > Triticum > Triticum dicoccoides. The sequence goes on from NC_041380.1 coordinate 200,251,757, forward strand.
GGGATCGGTGAGCTTCTCTTGATTCCATCCCTCGCGAGGCGCTGGCAGCCCGGTCGGCAGCTCTAGCCGTGGGTAGGAGTGCTCGGCATCCATGTGGACCCACTTGTTCCTGAAGTCCTCCACCTTTTTCCCGGCTAGCAAGATCCCGTTGCTGCCGTTGGCCGCGAAGAAGTTGGCGCACCCCGAACACTGGTCCTCCTTGACCTGGAGGTAGAAGAAATGGTGGAGCAGCGCCACGGATGGCATCACCCCTGCGAACTCCTCAGAGTACAAGGCAAAGATCGACAGAGGAGGATAGAGTTGGGATGAAATGGAGGGCGTGGAGATAATAATGGCGGAGGACGGCGTAGAAGAAGCCGAAGAAAGGGGGACCATACCCGCAAAGACGTTGTGCAAGAAGAAGGGATAGGAGGTACTGCCCAAGGCTTCTGGATTGACGGAGCCGGCCTAGAGCACTGTCTCTCCTCCTTCATTGCTGCTGCCCGCCGTCACTAGGAGCGCGGCGGCGACGTTCTTCTCTGTGACTATAGACGCGCTCAGGGCAGGCTTGAACCAGGAGGGCGAGTGCGCGGCCCCCGCATTGCCTGTGGCCATCGGCTGCTAGCTTGGAGGACAATTTCGATGAATCTTGAGGCTCTTTGGGCAAGAAGGAGAAAGGGGATTGGAGCAAGGCAAAGGGAAGGCAATGAAAGCCCTGCTGCGGGCCCCAGCCTTTTTTCTGCCAGGAGCAGTTACCGAGACAACATGGAAGCGTAGGTGCCCACATCCCATTAAACGCCACGTGTCAACAGAGGCCTAAGGCGGTTGGGGCTCACGGTGCTCCACCCTTGCCCTTTGGCTTCGCCTCGAAGCCATGTTTGAGTGCGCCTTGGGCCCGGGGGCTACTGTCGGCATCCTGGGAATGGGGGTACCCAGACTTGCCTGCCTGCGGCCCATGATGTGGCTCCGACAATGGCCTGGTACGGCCTAGCTTCAGCAACAACAATCTAAGACCCTCGCGAGGAGCCGAGCCTCGCGAGGCGGACGACACCAATACCTCCCTGGGGGGCGGCCTCACCAGGCTGGCTCCCGAGGAGCAGAGATATCAAGGCAAGGTGCACCTCGCGAGGTTCACATGACATGAGCCATGATGACCAAGGCTAGGCGGGTGCAAGTGGGCGCAGTGTACCAGTTTCCTCTTTGGTGCCAAGGAGTCAAGCGTAGGTAGGGAGTCTCGAGGAATCAAGCAAAGGTTCCCATATCGGAGCAACAAGACCAAGACCGGCAGGACGGCAGGACGGAGGTCATCGTAGAGCCCACCGTAGCGCCACCACCAGAGCCTTTTGTAGGAGAATACTACTTTTGTCAGGATAGCTTGTACTAGTTGTCCCCCTTCAAATTTGGTCGTTGTGGGATCCCTTCCCGCCTTACATTTGGGAAGAGGACCAAGGCCACTATAAATAGGACTTAGCCACCACCATAGATAGGGACGGATCATTCAGATCATCCTCTCACCCACCAGCTCATCGAGCCCAAGAACACCTCACCTCCTGAGGCTGTTCAACCACTATACTAGTTCATCCTCGGCACCTGAGGCAATCCACCACAAAGCTGTAGTAGGGTATTACATCGCAAGGTTGCCTGAACCAGGATAAACTGTTGTGTCTCTTGTCTCTTAGGTTCGTCGAGCTAGGCCATGGAATCATTGAGCAGGTAGGCTGGGAAGGGGAAGTTCTTTGCATGCATCCCAGTGTACGAACCTCTCAAGGGTCTAGGGAACCCCGAATCTGACAGCAAGCCATAGAGAATAAATGGATCTTCAAGAAGAAGACTGACGCTGACGGTAATCTTACTATCTACAAAGCTCGACTTGGTGCGAAAAGTTTTCGACAAATTCAAGGAGTTGACTATAATGAGACCTTCTCACCTGTTGCGATGCTTAAGTCTGTCCGAATCATGTTAGCAATTACCGCATTTCATGATTATGAAATTTGGCATATAGATGTCAAAACTGCATTCCTTAATGGATTTCTTATAGAAGAGTTGTATATGATGCGACCAAAAGGTTTTGTCGATCCTAAAGGTGCTAATAAAGTGTGCAAGCTCCAGCAATCCATTTATGGACTGGTTGATGAGGACATCAATACCATTGTTACACCCACAGCCCCTGCTGCTATACATACTGGACCAATTACTAGAGCTCACGCATGGCAATTAAATTACTAGGTACTTTTCTTTCTTGGTAACGATTCTAATGTTCATGAGAATATGATGCTGCCTAAATTGGATATATATTTTTTCTTACAAAAAATTGAATAGTGATTTTTTGTCGCACTTTTTCATCGTCGCTGCCCTGATTTCCGAAAAAAGTCAAAAAAATCCGTGCCCATCCTGTCAGTTTGATCTTGCAAGAGTTTTGAGACACTCGCCATTATAGTGATTTTTCGCAAAAAAATGAGGAGCGCCAAAAAAACATAGTGAAAAAAATTCCAGAGTGTGCTTTTCCATTGTTTACATGCAGCGCCATGATTTTGTTAGTGTTCTAGGCTCGCGTCTTTAGAACGGTCTAGCCTAGGACAAGCACAGTACCGTCGTTGAGCGTTTATTCAACTTTGAATCTCTGAATTGATTATTGTTGACCCTTTTTGCTACCATATTATAAGCCTTCCCAGCTCCACATACATCTACGTCGTGCGTTTGACTCTCCCTGGTAATCACTCTATCCAAGCTTTGAGAGTTTTGACTATGGTGGTTACCCGGTCACCGCCTGCTGCTGGGTAAGAACTGGTAAGAATTTGAGATTTTCTTGACGGATTTGTGACACCCACCACCACCTCTTGTTAGTAGTCTGTAGGATCATATTCTTGTGTGTTTCTATTGTTGCTAACCATGGCAGGATCACAAGCCGATGAGACTGACTGGGAGAACATGAAGAATAAGGAGTTGCATGATAACTTTCAACAAATGATGAGTGGGCAGGTGCAGGATGTGCTAAACTGATTCGAATAGGACATGGAGAAGATAGATGGCATGGAGAAGACATTTGAAACAAAGCTCGATAATAAGTTTAATGAATTGCTCGCGCGTCTTCCACCACCACCACCGGCTGCACCTAACACACCTCTACAACAACAACAACATCGCCTTCCAAATCAAGTGGGATGAGCACAGCGCGTTCCCATTGACCCTGGGCAAAATTCGGGTGTCGCTGTTGATGCTTCTGTAGCTCCTACTGCTACTGCAGAGGTGGAGGACCATTATGAGGACGAGGTTGATCAAAATCAGAACTATGTGCAACCACTAGCACCACCACCACCAGGTCATCCTCGGGTATATCATCGCAACGGTAGCGCTGCACTACTACCTGAGGTACGAGATCATGACCTTTTTCCTAAACTGAAGTTGAATATTCCACCATTTGAGGGTAGATATGTTCCTGATATATATCTTACTTGGGAGTTAAAAACTGAATAACGTTTTACATGTTTACAATATCCTGAGGAGAGACGTGTTCCTGCTGCTGTTTGTGCTTTCACTAGTTTTGCATGTGTTTGGTGGTCCGAACATTGTATATTATATCCTATTCCAGCTACTTGGGCTGCTTTGAAAACTACCACGCGTACTCGTTGGGTTCCACCATATTATCAACGTGAATTACTTCAAAAATTGCAGCGTTTAAGACAAGGAAAAAGTTATGTAGAAGAAGATTATCAGAATTAGAAACTGGCATGATTAGATGTGGTATTGTTGAGGAGAATGAAGCTATGCTTGCACGTTTTATGGGTGGATTAAATAGAGAGATTCAGACCATTCTAGAGTATAAGGAGTATACTAATATCACTCGTTTATTCCATCTTGCTTGTAAAGCTGAACGTGAAGTCCAGGATCGACAGGCATTAGCGCGAACTAACTTTTCTGCAGGACGATCTTCATCATGGACACCACGTGCATCCTCTAATTCCACTGCACCAGCACCTCCATCAGGTGCCACCCACAGCCGTGATACAAGAAAGCAGGCAGAACCACCACTATATGCCAAGAGCACACCTGCCGGGCCTGCGCAGAGCTCTTCTTCTTCCATGGCATCAACAGGGCTCACAAGTGATATTATTTGTCATCATTGTAAGGGAAGAGGACATTTTGCAAGAGAATGCAAATCTCAGCGTGTGATGATTGCTACTCAGGATGGTGGGTATGAGTCCACTAGTGACTATGATGAGGAGACTTTGGCTCTTATTACACATGAAGAACACGGTGGAGATGATTCTGATCATGAGACGCAATACATGGCTCTTGAAGACGCTGACAGGTATGAATGTTTAGTTGCTCAACATGTTTTGAGTGTGCAGGTCACACAAGCTGAGCAAAATCAGAGGCATAATTTGTTCCATACAAAGGGAGTTGTGAAGGAACGTTCTGTTCACGTCATCATAGATGGAGGGAGCTGCAAAAACTTGGCTAGCATGGAGATTGTGGAGAAGCTATCTCTCACCACAAGACCACATCCACATCCTTACTACATTGAATGGTTCAACAACAGCGGCAAGGTTAAAGTAACACGTACTGTTCGTGTGCATTTTAGTATCTCTACATATGCTAATTATGTTGATTGTGATGTGGTACCCATGCAAGCATGTTCCTTATTACTTGGTAGACCATGGAAATTTGATAAAAATTCTGTCCACCATGGTAGAAAAAATCAGTATACTCTTGCTCATAAGGATAGCCATTTGAAAGATGATATTAATAGAGCTAATAAAGCAAAACAGGAGGAAAATTAGAGTGAAAAATCAGATTGTGGAAAAAGAATTTGAGAAACAAATGAAACCTAATAATAAACCATCTAGTGTTGCTTCTGAAATTAAATTGAAAAGTGCATGTTTACGTGCCACAAAATCTGATATTGATGAGCTAGATTTCAGCAAATCTATTTGCTACGCTTTTGTGTGCAAAGAGGCATTATTTTCATTCGAGGAAATGCCTTCCTCTTTGCCCGTTGTTGTCACTAACATTTTGCAGGAGTTCGCTGACGTCTTCCCACAAGACGTGCCACCGGGATTACCACCTATTCGAGGGATTGAGCATCAAATTGACTTAATTCCCGGTGCATCGCTACCCAACCGTGCACCGTACCATACCAATCCAGAGGAGACGAAGGAGATTATGCGTCAATACAGGAGCTGATCGACAAAGGTTACATACGCGAATCTCTTAGTCCTTGTGTTGTTCCTATTACACTAGTGCCTAAAAAGGATAGTACATCGCGTATGTGTATTGAATGTAGAGGCATTAATAATATTACTATTTGTTATCGTCATCCTATTCCTAGGCTAGATGATATGCTTGATGAATTGAGTGGCTCTACAATTTTCTCCAAAGTTGATTTGCGTAGTGGATACCATAAAATTCGTATGAAATTGGGAGATGAATCGAAAACAACATTTAAAACTAAGTTTGGTGTATATGAGTGGTTAGTCATGCCTTTTGGGTTAACTAATGCACCTAGTACTTTCATGAGACTAATGAACGAAGTTTTATGTGCTTTCATTGGACGATTTTTGGTAGTTTACTTTGATGACATATTGATTTATAGCAAATCTTTGGAGGAACATTTGGAACAATTGCGTGCTGTTTTTATTGCTCTACGTGATGCACGTTTGTTTGGTAACCTTGTGAAGTGCACCTTCTGCATCGACCGAGTATCTATTCTTGGCTATGTTGTTACTCCATAGGGAATTGAAGTTGATAAGGCCAAGACTGAAGCTATTGAGAGTTGGCCGCAGCCCAAAACGGTCACACAAGTGAGGAGTTTTCTTGGCCTCGCTTGATTCTATAGGCGTTTTGTGAGAGATTTCAGCACCATTGCTGCACCTCTCAGTGAGCTTACAAAGAAGGATGTACCTTTTGTTTGGACTACCGCACAGGAAGAAGCCTTCACGGTATTAAAAGATAAGTTGACACATGATCGTTTACTTCAACTTCCTAATTTTAATAAGACTTTTGAGCTTGAATGTGATGCTAGTGGCATGGGATTAGGAGTTATTACAAGATGGCAAACCTGTTGCATACTTTTCTGAAAAATTGAGTGGGCCTTGTCTTAATTATTCTACTTATGATAAAGAATTATATGCTCTTGTTCGGACTTTAGAAACATGGGAACATTATTTATGGCCCAAAGAATTTGTTATACATTCTGATCATGAATCGTTGAAACATATTAAAAGTCAAGCTAACTTAATCATAGACATGCTAAATGGGTTGAATTGATTGAGACTTTCACTTATGTCATTAAACACAAGAAGGGTAAACATAAGGTTATTGCTGATGCATTGTCTCGTTGCTATACTATGCTTTCACAACTTGACTTCAAAATATTTGATTTGGATACCATCAAAGATCAATATGTGCATGATGCTGATTTTAAAGATGTAATGCAGAATTGTAAAGAAGGAAGAATGTGGAACAAGTTTGTCGTTAATGATGGATTTGTGTTCCGTGCTACCAGCTAGCTCCTCTTATCTTTTGTTGTTGCAGGAGGCGCATGGAGGAGGATTAATGGGAAACTTTGGCGTGAAGAAGATGGAGGACATACATGCTACACATTTCTTTTGGCCAAAGATGAGACGGGATGTTGAGCGTTTTATTGCTCGCCGCACTACATGTCAAAAAGCTAAGTCACGACTCAATCCTTATGGTTTATATATGCATTTGCCTATACCTAGTGTTCCTTGGGAGGACATATCTATGGACTTTGTTTTAGATTTACCTCGAACAAATAAGGGGAGGGATAGCATATTTGTTGTCATGGATAGATTCTCAAAAATGGCGCACTTTATACCATGTCATAAAAGCGATGATGCTGTTAATGTTGCTGATTTGTTCTTTCATGAAATTATTCGCTTGCATGGTGTGCCAAGTACTATTGTTTCAGATCATGATACTAAATTTCTTAGCCACTTTTGGAGATGTTTATGGGCTAAATTGGGGACTAAACTGCTTTTTAGTACTACTTGTCACCCCCAAACTGATGGACAAACTGAAGTTGTCAATAGAACATTGTCTACTATGCTTAGGGCTGTTTTGAAGAATAATAAGAAAATGTGGGGAGAATGCTTGCCTCATATTGAATTTTCTTATAATCGTTCATTTCATTCTACTACAAAGATGTGCCCTTTTGAAATTGTGTATGGTTTCCTTCCTCGTGCACCTATTGATTAGTTGCCTCTTCCATCTTCAGAGAAGGTTAATTTTGATGCTAAAGAACGTGCTAAATTGATTTTAAAAATGCATGAGTTAACTAACGAAAACATTGAGCGTATGAATGCTAAATATAAACTTGCTGGAGATAAGGGAAGAAAAAAATGTTGTGTTTGCACCTGGAGATCTTGTTTGGTTACATTTGCGTAAGGATAGATTTCCTAATTTGCGCAAATCAAAGCTAATGCCACATGTTGATGGTCCTTTTAAGGTGTTAGAGAAAATAAATGATAATGCATACAAACTTGAGCTGCCTGCAGATTTTGGGGTTAGTTCCGCTTTTAACATTGCAGATTTGAAGCCTTATTCGGGTGAGGAAGATGAGCTTCTGTCGAGGATGACTTCATTTCAAGAAGGGGAGGATGATGATGATATCAATACCATTGTTCACCGACAACCGCTGCTGCTATACATACCGGACCAATTACTAGAGCTCGCGCACGCCAATTAAATTACCAGGTACTTTTGTTTCTTGGTAACGATTCTAATGTTCATGAGAATATGATGTTGCCTAAATTGGATACATTTGTTTTGCTTACAAATGAAGGGCCTAGCTTGGACAAGAAAGATGAACCTTGGAGCAAGTTCATGCATGGAGATGATGGCGTGCGCAAGGGGAACAAGAACGGAGTTATAAGTGATGATTCCAGGACTTTGAAGCCACCATAATGAGTGCATGAAGCCTTGGATGAAATATACAAGATTCCACTTCATAAATTTCGTCGAGAGGCTATCCTAGGTGTTGCATCACCTTATTTTTGTGTCAGGCCCATGTAATTTCGAAATACTTGTTTATAGGTTGTTTTTAGAATCCGGATGTGTGTGGAAACAAGAGTTATGGTTGGTTTCGGACCCCTCCTCCAAGCGCCACGAAATTCCCCCCTCTCTCCTCCATATATACAGCCATTAGGGCATCGTTTAGACTTTGGGGTTTTGTTTAGATTAAAGTTCGACATAGCTGCAACTTCGCGTACTTCGTTTGTGTTCAACGACCAGACAAAGGCGTCACAGAACCCCGCCTTGATCAATAAAGCTTTCCTCTTATATTGGCAATATCCAGATTGCAATCTTAGTTTCTTGCTTGTTCTTCGTTTGCCTGCAGGAAATAGACCTTCGTGGTCAGGTTGATCGTGCTCCGGCGTGGTCAATAACCTCTCGGAGTTGGTTTAGCGATTGCTAAGGCGCGACATCCTCGCACGTTCGTAGTCGGATCATCAAAGTCGACTTCCACCAAAACGATAGCCACAATCTCATTGAAAGACGGGACACCTTTGCCTCTATCACTGGTGCAAGCCTCTTGGAGTTGGAATATATGCTTTGATAGTGTGATCAAAGCATATGATTTTATACAGACTTTTGGAGAAGCATGTATTTATAAGAAAGTGAGTGGTGGCTCTATAGCATTTCTAATATTATATGTGGATGACATATTGTTGATTGGAAATAATACAGAATTTCTGGATAGCATAAAAGGATACTTGAATAAGAATTTTTCAATGAAAGACCTCGGTGAAGCTGCTTACATATTGGGCATCAAGATCTATAGAGGTAGATCAATACGCTTAATTGGACTTTCACAAAGCACATACCTTGATAAAGTTTTGAAGAAGTTCAAAATGGATCATTCAAAGAAAGGGTTCTTGCTTGTGTTACAAGGTGTGAAGTTGAGTCAGACACAATGCCCGACCACTACAGAAGATAGAGAGAAAATGATAGGCATTCCCTATGCCTCAGCCATAGGTTCTATCATGTATGCAATGCTGTGTATCAGACCTGATGTGTGCCCTCACTACTAGGGAAAAGCCTAGCAGTAGTGCTGGTTTTGGCCTATCAGTAGCGCGGCTAAGCGCGCTACTGATAAGGCGCTACAGCTAATGCTTAGCAGTATCGCCTACCGGCACTCGCTAGTGCTATATCTACTTAGTAGTAGCGCTTTCCAAGTCAAGCGCTACTGCTAATTACTAGTAGCGCTTTCGAAAACAATCGCTACTACTATTATTCCCTATTCCATTTCTCTTGAATTTTAGGTCGTACGTACATACAATTTTTCATACAGTAGCAATTTACAGATTGTTTTTACATCATAATGAGTTATTAAATCACTAGGTGAAAGAACCTTGGATTAGTTTCAAGTGCATGGATCCAAAGTAACCAATGGTTACTTTGGATCCATCCATTTGATACTAATCGGTATTGGTTACTTTGGATCCATGCACTTGAAACTAATCGGCGGTTCTTTCACCCAATGACATAATAACTTATCATCATCATAATATCATTAACAACTTATCATCATAATATATCATTGTCATATAACTCCTCATAATCATCATTTCCGTCCATGATGGGACATCATATAACACCTTCGTCACTAGTTATAATAACAACTCCTCCTCATCATCATCATAGTAATCACTACTCCTACTCAGCATCACCATCAAGTCTAAGACATTGTAGTCATATATAATCAACACTAACTAATTGTTCTTAATACTTAGGACCTACTCCTCTCTCCTAGCTAAAATACCATAAAACAGATAAACCGGTCCTTCACCATAATGGAGAATGGACATAAACCTATCTCCAACTTGTGGCTTGCGCACATTCATTTTTTCTCCAATTATTTGCATGTGAGCATTCATCACTTTGATCCATTCTTTGATTCCGAGCCTTCCATCATTTGAATAAATCGAGTATGCAGTATGGTAAGCCTCCGAAGGAGTTGGTTGCAAGCTAACCATATGCATATCACCTTCGGTAAATAGCATGTCAGGCACAACCTCCTTCGGGAGCCTCTGTTCAAAAACGAAATAGTAACATATATAGTTAGCAATGGTTTACTTAAGAATAATGTATGAAATGAAGTTACCATCATTAACAAAATCTTACCAAGTTTTTGGCAATGAAGTTATCATCAAGCAATGTATGAACTAGTGGCACGTATCTAGTATAATTTGGGTTGATAGAGTGACTGGTTTTGAAGGCCTCAACATCTTCTATGAATGAGATAAGATAACCTTTCTCCTCACAATAAAGCTTGGAGTCATAGTTGTAGTATGTGTTGTCTACTACCTTCCGAGTATTTCTTGAAGATAAGAAATAAGCTGAAAATTATAAATAAATAAGTTTAGTACGGACGAACACCAAATATTTTTAAATTAACAACATAAATTACTAAACTTAACAAAATATTTTGACAAACTCACATCTAGGCAAAATTGGAGGCATATCCACATCCACCCAGATGTCGATATTATCATCATCATCATCATAATCTTCGGGACGAATATCAAATCTTATTCGCATTCCCTCCTCAAATCCATATGCCTTGCAGAGAGCTTCCCAATTAGAGCAACCGAAATGGGAGCGATCGATCTCATTATAGAACTTAACCAGAAACTCATAACCATGTTTAGTTCTTAAGTGAGCCCTCCTCGTCTCCACATTCTGAAAGTCATCTAAACGAAAACCAAGCTTCTCCAATACATATGGTCTAGCATGGCATGGGATGTACTAATCGAATTGAAAAAAATAGATAAATTACACGTTGAACAAAAGAAGAACAAGTGATGATATTAATTACGATGAAATGCTTGTCGTTGCGTACCGTACAAACATCGAAGGTCTCTTCCAGCTTCACGGTGAAAAACCTATCATTTTGCAGGTGAGGAAACATGTCGCACACACCCCGGTTATCGTAGCAGTACCCACACTTCGGGATCCCATCGTCATCAGACATCTCCTGTGTTCAAAATTCAAAGATTATAACTCGACGGAAAAACCCAAAAAATCCGGCATGACCTTTTCTAAGAAAGGACATATCAAGCGCCTGAAATTTGCTGGAACGGAAATTAATCAACACTCCGGCAAAACATAGGCTGCTTATCGATGGTCATTGCATTTCAGTGGTTCAAAATATGAAAAAAAACATTTGAAAATATCTCATATATAATCCTAGCACTAAATAAACTAGTTTTATAACTACTTACTAAATAAACTAGTTTTATAACTACTTACTAAATAAACTAGTTTTATTAACTACTCCCTCCGTAAACTAATATAAGAGTGTTTAGATCACTAAAATAGTGATCTAAACGCTCTTATATTAGTTTACAAAGGGAGTACTTACTAAATAAACTAGTTCTATTAAGCACTTACTAAATAAACGAGTTCTATTAAGCACTTAATATAAATAAACTAGTTATATTAATCACTTACTAAATAAACTAGTTACCTACGATTTGCAAAAATAGAGACAAGGGAGGGATAGAGGAGAGAGGAGGGGGAGGGGCGGCCGGAGGAGGATGGGGAGGGGCCAGCCGGAGGAGGAGGAAGGAGGGGTGGTCGGAGGAGGCGGAGGGAGGGGCGGTGGGAGGAGGGCTGCAGGAGGAGGAGGGAGGTGGGGCGGCTGCAGGCGGAGGGAGGAGGGCGCGGTGGGAGGAGGAGGGACGGAAGGAGGGAGTACCTCGGTGGCAGACGGACGACGGTGGCGGCGGCGACGAACAACAACGGTTATCAGTGCAGGCGAGAGTGACTGAGAGGGAGAGTGAGTGAGAGAGAGGATCGGCTGCATAGGGATAAGGTAGGGTTAGTAGTAGCACAGGTAAGAAAAAGCGCTACAGATAAGGATAATAGCAGTAGCGCGGTATGGCGTAAGGCGCTACTGCTATAACTAGCTGGACGGCGAGGTCATGGCAATTAGAGCAATAGCGCGGTATGGAGATGACGCGCTACTGCTATTTTTCTTTCAGCAACATGTTTTTTGGGAACACGCTTCTGCTAAATAGCAGTAGCGTCGTATTTTGAAGAGCGCTGCTGGTAATATTCTGTGTATAAGGTTTTCCCTAGTAGTGCCTGCTGTAAGTTTAGCAGGGAGGTACCAAAGTAATCCAGGAGTGGATCACTGGAGAGCGATCAAGAACATCCTGAAATACCTGAAAAGGGAGTGGTTCTCGTTTATGGAGGTGACAAAGAGCTTGTCATAAATGGTTACATCGATGCAAGCTTTGACACTGATCCGGATGACTCTAAGTCACAAAAAGGATACATATTTATATTTAATGGTGGAGTTGTAAGTTGGTTTATTTCCAAGTAGAGCGTCGTGGCGGGATCTACGTGTGAAGCAGAGTAAATAGTTGCTTCAAAAGCAACAAATGAAGGAGTCTAGATGAAGGAGTTCATATCTGATATAGGTGTAATACCTAGTGCATCGGGTCCAATGAAAATCTTTTGTGACAATACTTGAGCAATTTCCTTGGCGAAGGAATCCAGATTTCATAAGAGAACCAAACACATCAAGAGATTTGCAAGATACATACATATTTGAATGTTACAGACCCGTTGACTAAGTCTCTTTCACGAGCAAAACATGATCAGCACCAAGACTCCATGGGTGTTAGAATCATTACTATGTAATCTAGATTATGGACTCTAGTGCAAGTGGGAGACTGAAGGAAATATGCCCTAGAGGCAATAATAAAGTTGTTATTTATATTTCCATATATCATGATAAATGTTTATTATTCATTCTAGAATTGTATTAACCGGAAACTTAGTACATGTGTGAATACATAGACAAATAGAGTGTCCCTAGTATGCCTCCACTTGAGTAGCTCATTAATCAAACATGGTTAAGTTTCCTAACCATAGACATGTGTTGTCATTTGATGAACGAGATCACATCATTAGAGAATGATGTGATGGACAAGACCCATCCGTTAGCTTAGCTTTATGATCGTTTAGTTTTATTGCTATTGCTTTCTTCATGACTTATACATATTCCTCTGACCATGAGATTAGGCAACTTCTGAATACCGGATGAACACCTTGTGTGCTATCAAACGTCACATCATAACTGGGTGATTATAAAGATGCTTTACAGGTCTCTCCGAAGGTGTTTGTTGGGTTGGCATAGTCCGAGATTAGGATTTGTCACTTTGTGTATCGGAGAGGTATCTCTAGGCCCTCTCGGTAATGCACATCAGTATAAGCCTTGCAAGCAATGTGACTAATGATTTAGTTACGGGATGGTGTAGTATGGAATGAGTAAAGAGACTTGCGGTAACGAGATTGAACTAGGTATGATGATACCGATGATCGAATCTCGGGCAAGTAACATACCGATGACAAAGGGAATGACGTATGTTGTTATGCGGTTTGAGTGATAAAGATCTTCGTAGAATTTGTAGGAACCAATATGAGCATCTAGGTTTTGCCATTGGTTATTGACCGGCGATGTGTCTCGGTCATGTCTACATAGTTCTCAAACCCGTAGGGTCCGCACGCTTAAAGTTTGATGACATTTTGTATTATGAGATCACAGACATGATGAGGAGTCTCGAAATGGCCAAGAGGTAAATATTTATATATTGGAAGGCTATATACGGACAACGGAATGGTTCCGCAGAGGTTCGGAGATTTTTCGGAGTACCGGGAGGCTATTGGAACCCCACGGGAAAGTTAATGGGCCTAATGGGCCATAGTGGAGGACACGGGAGGTGGCGCACACCCCCTCCCCCTTTCCCAATCCGAATTGGACAAGGGGAGGGGGCGCCCCCCCTTTCCCCTTTCCTCCTCTCCGTTGGAAGGAGGGGGCGAATCCTACTAGGAGTGCAGTCCTAGTAGGACTCCCCACTTGGCGCACCCCTCCTAGGCCAGCCACCTCCTCCCCCTCTCCTTTATATACGGGGGCGGTGCCCAACACTTGGATGGTGTGGTGATGAGGTGGTGGCACATGTGGACCAATGACCCCGTTCGGAGCATTGGCTGGGCCAGTTTGCTCCAGGGGCGGTGCATGTCCTGCGACTGCGCCTGCGGCGTTCGCAGCCGAAGGATTGCGATTCTCCCCCGGGTGAACATTACTGTTGTTGGTGTTGTCCTTCTCCGATGCCTCCCGCTCCTACACCAGCCATGGGGGAGGCGGTTACAATGCCGCCCGCGTCGACCACGTCCCCCGCAGAGTCCACACCTCCATGCATCCCCGTAGTCCCCGCAACGTCGGTGGTCGTGGGCGGCGGGGCCTTCGAGGTGGGTGGGTGAGTTGCAGCACCGGGCTTTTTCTTGGGTTCCATAGTCGGTGGAGCCGTTCATGACAAAAATGGCTATGAGTGCGACACACTGCCTACTTTTCTCGGGTACACGCAAGTGAATCCCCCTACCTGGTGCGCCAAATATGTCATGGGAAACCATGACCACCTATGGGGCCATGAGCCCCTTTTGGTTCGGCGTGAGGATGGGCACGTTGCACAAAGAGCGGAGAAGCGTAACACAGCATGACAGAGATCACATGGGCAGTTTTACCCAGGTTCGGGCCGCTGCAAGGCATAAAACCCTACTCCTGCTTTGGTGGACTGATGGTGCATAATGGTGGAGAATGTGGCGCTCTTGCCCGTCAGGGTTGCCTCGGGGTGAGAGTGGCTACACGCGTATGAATATGCGAGGGTCTGGATCCTCTCTACAGTTGCCACGGGCCTCCTTTTTGAGATAAAACGGGTCACCACTGTGGCGAATTAGTCTTTTACACACTGATTAGATAGCAAATGGTGCTACCATACTTAAGTCTACAAGCGGATAGAGCGCATTAAATGTGCCGCTCAGTGTCACAACACAGCGTGCCCGGTAGGCCTTGCTGGGCTGTTTTGCCTGCTTTGCACCTGCTTGCTTGACACGTCTCAGGACGGGTGTCATTTCGAGGTGTTTCTGTAGGAAGTGGCTGCCATGTGGCAAGAAGCAACCACTTAGCCACTTAGGGGCTTGACACCGCACCGATCAATGATGTGCGTAGCTGCGAGGTGGTGCGATGGAGTAGTTTGCCTCCGCAAGCCCCGACAGGCCTGCCGAGAGGGTCTGGAGGCTTGCTTCCGAGGTGACCCTGACCTCGCCAGGCTCGCCTGCCCGACAAGGGAGGTTTTTTTTCCTTAGTGATATATTGCTTCTCTGGCTCGACTTGGTATTCTTGATCTGCACTTTGATTATATTAAGGATTGATCCTTAGTGCTTGGTTTGATCTTAGGTACTGCAAACTTGTCCTTAGGCCTATGCATAGTCTGGGCAACAGACCTTGGGTTTGTTGCACCAATAGGAAACATTGAGAAACTTACTTTTAAAATCCGTGTAAATCCAAAACTCGCCTGAAAATCATGAAACTTGGCATGGTGTCATGACATGGCACCAACGTGGATGGTTAAAAAAATCTGTTTTGGGACAAGTTTCGGTATAAGCTTCTTGCAAACAATGAATTCACTGAAGAAGCCCCATCATTCCGAGCGGAAATGTATCACCTTTGGGTGCAAAACGACATACACTGCCTCTTCTGGCCTTGATTTGTTTTATAGAGGCAACATGCAACTATGGAGTATCGTGCTAAAATATGAAATTATTCAGGGTTCGTTTTGCCTTTCTTATACATTATTTGAGTTTTCTAAGCATTTTGGAAAAAATAGCTACCATGTTATTAACGCAAACGCTTGTATTATTTCAACCATGGGCGTTCCACTGACCATTTATGTGACACCCACGATGCGGCGATATCTCCCACATGTTGGGGAACGACTTAGAGGCATAGCCGCATGGTAGGTCTGTCGCAAGAGGGGTAATCTTTACACATCCCATGTACTGAATAAGAAAGGGATAGAGAGTTGGCTTACAATCGCCACTTCACACAATACAAGTTAAACATACAACATCCAGAATACAATCAAGGTTCGACTACGGAACCAAAATAAAAGAAGACAACCCCAAATGCTAGATCCCCGATCGTCCCAACTGGGGTCCACTACTGATCAACCGGAAAAGAAAAATAACAATGACTAAGATCTTCATCGAGCTCCCACTTGAGCGCGGTTGCATCACCTGCACTGGTATCATCGGCACCTACAACTGTTTGGAAGTATCTGCGAGTCAGGAGGACTCAGCAATCTCACACCCGCGAGATCAAGACTATTTAAGCTTATGGGTAGGAAAGGGTAATGAGGTGGAGCTGCAGCAAGCATTAAGCATATACGGTGGCTAACATACGGAAATAAGAGTGAGAAGAGAAGCAATGCACGGTCGTGAAACTAGAAGTGATCAAGAAGTGATCCTGAAACTACTTACGTTCAAGCATAACACAAGAACCGTGTTCACTTCCTGGACTCCGCCGAAAAGAGACCATCACAGCTACACACATGGTTGATGCATTTTAATTAAGTTAAGTGTCAAGTTCTCTACAATCGGACATTAACAAATTCCCATCTGCCCATAACCATGGGCACGGCTTTCGAAAGTTCAAAACCCGGCAGGGGTGTCCCAACTTAGCCCATCACAAGCTCTCACGGTCAACGAAGGATATTCCTTCTCCCAGGAAGACCCGATCGGACTTGGAATCCCGGTTACAAGAGATTTCGACAATGGTAAAACAAGACCAGCAAAGCCGCCCGATGTGCCGACAAATCCCGATAGGAGACGCACGTATCTCGTTCTCAGGGCACACCAGATGAGCGCTCCGTACAACTAAAACCAAACCTCAAGTTTCCCTGAGGTGGCGTTGCAAAGGACTCTAGTTCGGACCAACACTTAGACAAGCACTGGCCTGAGGGGGCTAAAATAAAGATGACCCTTGAGTCTGCTGAACCCAAGGGAAGGTGATAGGTTGTTAGTGCAAATGTAAAACCAAGGTTGGGCCATGCTAGAGGATTTTTATTCAAAGCAAACTGTCAAGGGGTTCCCATAACACCCAACCGCGTAAGGAAGCAAAATCAAGGAAAATAACACCGGTATGAAGGAAACTAGGGCGGCAAGAGTGGAACAAAACACAAGGCATAAGGTCGAGCCTTCCACCCTTTACCAAGTATATAGATGCATTAATTAAATAAGATATATTATGATATCCCAACATATCCATGTTCCAAACATGGAACAAACTCCATCTTCACCCGCAACTAACAATGCTATAAGAGGGGCTGAGCAAAAGCGGTAACATAGCCAAACAATGGTTTGCTAGGAAGGGTGTGTTAGAGGCTTGACATGGCAATATGGGAGGCATGATATAGCAAGTGGTAGGTATCGAGGCATAGCAATAGAGCGAGAAACTAGCAAGCAAATATAGAAGTGATTTTGCGGGTATGGTCATCTTGCCTAAGATCCCGCAAGGAAGAAGAACGAGCCCATGAAGAAGACAAACGGACGTAGTCGAACGGATCCTCACAAACGCGATGTTATCGGAACTAACCCGAAGAAGCAACACCGGAAAGAAGCAAACAACATAGTAAACAACCATCATAGAATCATGGCATGATGCATGTCCGGTTTAATGAGGCATGGCATGGCAAAGTGCAACAAACAACACTACAAATTAAGTGGAGATCAATATGCAACGGAGTTGCATATTGAAGAAAACACCACATGACTTATTTAGTTGTCTCTCGTTTAGGTACTCAATAATATCAAATGTTGGTTAGCATGGCAAGAGGTGAAGCAAATGAAAACTACCTATCTAGGCAAGTTTAAATGAGGCCGGAACAAGAAGCAACAAGTCCGGAAGAATCCTCATGTGCATATTATAGGTTTGGTACTGTTCTGCCCTAAACCAAATTTTCAAGTTGTTAAACATGCAAAGCAAGTACACTATGTTAAACTAGGCATTTTTATACCCCATTTAAATATGAAGTTTGTTAAATTTGGAGCTACGGTTATTAAGTTATGAAATAAATCATTTTAGCATGTTATTTAAACAAATTAATGCAAACAACAGTTTAAACATTTTAAACATGCATGAAAGTGGCAAATTATTAATTCACATAAAATTCAAAGCATTTTACATATAAAGTTTGTTTTAATATGATGCATCGTTTGTGAGTAATTATATGCATGAAGCTTGGGGGGTTTTCTGCAAAACAGGTAAAACACTGGAATATTGCTAAAATCGCAGACAAAGAAAAAAACACACTCGGCCGAATCTGGTTGGCCCAGTAGTGTACAGTTGATGGAGTGGAGAGGGGATGCTCACTTCGGGCCTTGGTCCAGCTGGTGGAGAGGGGAGGCCTGCAGGGGCGCACAGCTGGGCCTGTTGCTGCGGCCCACGGCGCGTAGGAGGCAGGCCGCTGGGTGGCCGAATGGGCCTGTTAGCTCTGGGCCACGGCAGGGCCTACGAGCGGAGCGAGCAGCTCCTGCCTGTCGTCCTCGTGCCCCCGCACGAGCAAGGAGGGGGAACGGCAACCATGGCGGTGGACGACGACAGCTCGCCGACGAGGAGGCGCGGAGGAGGACCTAGGGCGCGGATCCGGGCGTGGAACAACGGGAAAGGATGGATCCACCTCGGATCCGATGAGGCAGGCCGTCCATGGCGCAGACGGGGCTCCTCATGTGAAGATGAGAGAGAGTTCACGAGGGAGAGGGAGAAGAGACGAAAACGAGAAGAGGAGAGGGAGCTGGATCAGCATGGGAGGTCCTCCGGTGGAGCTTGACGGCGACGAGATCTCCAGTGGCCGCCATCGACAATGACGGGGTGCGGCGTAGATGCGAGGTGGCGCTCGTGGCGGAGGCCGTTGCCTCGATCCAGATTGGATCAAGCGCTACGGGAGGAGTAGCAGCGCGCTTCAGGCGAAGATGGGCTTCCAGGGCCCCGATCTGGGTCCTGGCGGGCCGTGCAGCGGCGCAGGGGTGGGGGAAGGCACTGGGGACAGGTGGCGTGGTGCGATAGGCCGAGGGTGGCGGCGCTGGTGGTGGTTGGCGGTGGCTGGCGAATG
>NC_041380.1:200271152-200367440 GCF_002162155.2 Triticum dicoccoides
AGCGGGCAGGCGCGGAAATTGTGGAGGGAAGGTGGATGTAGGTAGGTGGAGTCTAGAAGATGACAAATTTGGAAGGAGGGTGTCCATATATAGCAGAATGGCTAGGGTTTGGGTCGAGGGGTTATTTCTGGACCCTCTGATCTTAATCAGACGACACTGGATGCGAGGAGGGGGTAGGTGTGAACTTGTGGGCTGTGCAGAAGGCCTCGGGCTGAGAGGAGAGAAAAGAGAGAGAGAGAGAGACCTGGCAACTGTTTTTGGAGACCGAAAATGTCCGACGATAGACCGACTATATTGTCGCTATAGTTAACCGTTGGGGCGTCAAACGAACTCCGAATGTGATGAAACTTGACAGGCGGCCTACCTAGAACACAACAACACCGCATACCAACTTTCAACCCATTCCGAGAACATTTTCCGGCCACTTATCAAATACTATTTCGGACGTGCCACGGGCGCGTGCAAGTGTGTCTGGGCTCAGAACGAACAACAGAGAGAACTGGGAGACCCGGACGAATGCAAGTTTTGAAAACAAGATGATGCAAGGCACATGATGACATGACAAGATACAACATGCAAGCGAATGACAAGGCAACAACAACGAATAACTAGAAGACACTTGCTCAACGGTCTCGGGGCGTCACAACACTCCACCACTACGAGAGGATCTCGTCCCGAGATCTAGGATGGCACTGGAGAGAAACAGACGAGGAATAGAAAAGGTAAAACTAAGTTGCTTCTTTGACAAATAAGTGAAACCAAAGAACCTTGCGAGGTTGAACAAGTTGAATGAAAGAATACAACAAAGATGAATGAAGTTGAAAACACTCCGTTAGGAAAGAGGAACAAGGAACATTGCAAAAAACCTTGAGGTTAAGTGCCAAGATAGATATTGAAACCACTCCGGTTAAAACAAGATAGAGAAGGAATAAGAATGATATAATTTGGATAGCACTTTGACTGTAAATGGAAGGAATTGAACATGATCTTGATAAAACAAGATGATGGGTCGAAGAGAGCAACATCACAATGCCTTCGGAACAAATGAATGGAAAACTAGATGGTTGGAAAGAAAAAGAACGGCGAAGACGAATGGCAACTCTCGCAAATAAAATTGAAAGAGCATGCTTACGTAGAAAAGGTTGAATGGAGTTGTTGGAAAACCAACGACAAAAATAGTAGGCTTGTTGTGGGCTTATGGAGAACATCTCGAAATCTTGAGGTGAAAATCTGCCACTAACGAAACAAAAGATTGGATTGATATCAACAAGGAGACGAGAAACTTATTTCACCAGGAGGGTAAATGAAGAACTTGGGTCATTTATGAGCACCATAAATAGCAATAATCCTTAGGGAAAGCTTTAGGTGAAATATAACCCAAGATAATTCCAATGAAGAGATTGATGGGTTGCAAAGGATCTCATGAACGAATTGAAAATGATGGGTTTACAATACGTCATTCCGGACAACTTGTGAATCATAAACACAAAGCAATTGTCAAAAATGACATAACACCACCTCAAAAGATAAGATAGAAAGAATTGCACTTCGAAATGCTAGATGAAGACTACTTGAATTATAGCTTGGCGGATCATCGCTTCGAGAGAAACCTTGACGAACAATTGAAGAATGAAAAATAATCCTTGACGAACCACCATGTAGAGCCTCCATGAAGAACTCCGGTAACAAAAATATGATAAAAATAAAGAGAAGTTGGAAACACAAGGTGAAGTCTTGTAATGATTTAGATGGATCTTCGCGTCGATATAATTGTTAGAGCTTGGAACTCCGGGAAAAGAAAAGATGAGACAATTGAAACCGAGAACTTGATGAGCCTCCGAAATAACAAATTGAATTTACTCGGTGAAACAAGAATAAGAATTACATTATGCTTATCCTTCATCAATTTAGATTGATGACAAGCAAAGGATTTGGCATACTACCTATTCTCGTAGAAAGGATTAAGATAGATATAGCATAAACTTGAGAAAAGTCTTGAACAAGCCACCAGTAGAATTTGGAAAGAATGAATGAAATTATGAGGTGAAAACCTGCCACTCACGGGAAAAGAAATGGATTGATATGAACAAAGAGACGAGAAAGTATATCGCACTGGAAAGGATAAATGAAGAATTTGGATCATTTATAAGAACCATAATAGCAACAAACCTTAGGGAAGGCTTTAGGTGGAATATAAGCCAAGATAACTCCAATGACGAGATTGATGGATTTAAACTATCCCATTCTTAACAACATGTGAATCATGAAACATGAACTCAGATTATCAAGAATGACATAATACCACCTCCAATGATACGGAAGAGAGATTTGCACAATGCCAAATGAATAATGATGGAGGTCCTCTGAAAAGTATCTTGAAGAACGCTTCGACAAGGAAATAAATCCTTGATGAACCGCCATGTTGAGCCTCCATGAAGAATTGCGGTAACAAAAGAATGATCAAACGGAAAGAAAGGGTAGTTGAAAACGCAAGGTGGAACCTTGTACAGATTTAGATAGATCTCCGTGATCACATAATTTCGAGAGCTTGGAACTCCGGGAAAGAAAGATGAGCACTTGAAACCAAGAACATGTATGATGAAACACTCCAGAATAAGGAATTGACTCATTTGGATGAAACAAGAATAAGAATTACATTATGCTTATCCTTCACCAATTAAATTGATGACAACCAACGGATTTGACATATTACTTATTCTCTTAGAAAAGATTAAGAGACATATAGCACAAACTCAATGGACCACCTGTAGGATTTAACCAACGAACACATTGATATGATAATGAAGGAATAGAAATCTTGAACGACCCACCGTAAGAATTAAAATGTCCGAAAGGAAGATAAAGGAACACCGGTTAGAATTATGAAATGAACGAGGATACTTGAGAGAATTTAGATAAAAGAGAACGAAGAGATTACGAGCCGATTAGCGATCAGTTGAACGAAGCACCGGTAAAATTGGAGAATGATAGCTGAAAGCTGAGAATGAATAATCCCGAAATGATGGCCTTCGGAGAATCAAACTGAAAAGACTCCTGAATTACTCCGGATGGGTGAAAAGAATTCTGACAATCGAAAACAATTATGAGAGGATGGCAACAATCTAGAATCACGAATCTCTGAGAGAATGGATAAGATTGAAGAGAAATTCTTCTTTGTTCTTCAAAATCTGAGAATGACGATGAGAAACACCACCAAATTGTAGAGGTACTCCGGGATGACGAATAGAAAGGTTGAGCCAACGGTGAAAAAAAATTGAAAGATCTTGGAGAAAGACATTTGACTGATGATGAATCATTCTTATGTCAAACTTCGAAAAGAATTTGGGAGTAACTCGAGGAAAAATTATAAGAGTCAGGTAAGATCCTGGGAAAAGGCCTGTGGGTTAGGGCCCACTCAAAAGAAACATCGTTGAATGATCGCTTGAAAAGAGAGATTCCACCGGTTGAATTTAAATGGCTTGAATGAGATAACATCCTCGAAAGAGTTTGAACGAAAGCAGAGTGGAAACATGAATCTTCGAGATATCTTGAGCACTCCAGAACAAATGAATAGCGAGAGGTGAACGATTAAGAATTGCATTGGTATGAGAAGGCATTAGAAACGAGGAAAGGATAAGATCCGTAAACCTTGAATTAAATCCACCGGAGAAGAAAAGATCGAAGAATACAACACTTGAAGCTCCGTTAGAATCTTCATGAGAATCACCGGATAAGAACATTGAAAGACAAGAATGAAAAGTCTTCACATCCATAAGATGGATACTTGATTGAGAAACCTAAGTTCTTGAAGAAGACAAGGATGGGTGGGCGGGAAAAACAAAGGCAACTTGGAGACGGATGAAACGAACATCGTTGAGAAGAGTTAGAGTTTCTCTTACGGATGAGACAAATGATAGGATCATCTTGAAGAGAATCGCACCGGCTGACAAGGATTGACATGACAAACTCGATGATCGAGAAGGATTAGTATTCGCATCGGAGTATGAGAACAACATTTGGGGAAGGTATGGAATCAAACACTTGACATCGAAGCAACTCGAATACCACAACTCAAAACAAAACAAAGGATTGGCTTGGGGAATAAGCCGGAACAAACATATGATAGAAATTTCGTCCAAAGTTTTCATGGTGGGGCCTACACGGGCTCAATCGTACAGCACCATCATGTACAAGGCAGTGCACATGACATACGAAGCGTCCCCGAGTCGGCATAGCCAAGGACTCTTTAAGACACAACGAGACCACTGTAAAATCAACCGTGGATAGGTGGACCACTAGACGTCGAACCCCAATTTCATATCATACATCTGTCGGAAAGATATCCTAAGAGCTACTTGAATTCCCACTTATAAACTCCCGAAATTTTCCGGTTATGCAATCAGGTATTGGGGATACAGGGGAAGCATAATATCTCACCCAAAACTAGCAAATCCTACATCCAGCTGTATCCATCCTTCAACACATAACCAAGAAACCTTCGGAAATCATTTACCTCAACCTTCGAAAAGCATCCGTTATACGAGTTATGGCAATACTCCCGAACTCCCGCCCCAGTACTGGGTGGCGTCGAGGTTATCTCACCAACAACTGCATAAAAGAGATTTTCGATGTTGGCGAAACTCAGGTATTCTAGAACTGCAACGATAAAATTGTGACGACAACACCTCGGAGCTTAACTCCCCGGGACACTGCCACAACCCCTAAATGTCAGGAGGCACCAAGAACAATGTTCTTGTCACAAAACCATCAGAACAATTCCAAGATACCCGCGTGATCCTAAAAAAATATAGTGAAATTTGAGAAGAGAAGAGTCAAAACTCTACGTCAGGATGCCTCACCAGAGCGATGAAGGGACTGGGGAGTAAAAAAGAATTCCTAACTCTCCGATATATATAATCCTAAATAACTCAAAACATTTCTAGACTCAAAAACACCACCGATTCAATCAAGCAGGGGGCTCCTAAGGTCCGAGAAGGCTCTGATTACCAACTTGTAACGCCCTCGATGCAGCTATATCTCCCACGTGTCAAAGCACGACTTAGAGGCATAACCACATTGAAAGCAATGTCGCAAGTGAGGTAATCTTCACACAACCCATGTAATACATAAGGGACAGAGAAACATAGTTGGCTTACAATCGCCACTTCACACAATACATGAATAAAGCATTACATCATCCAGATACAATCAAGGTCCGACTACGGAACCGAAAATAGAAGAAGACTACCCCAAATGCTACACAGATCCCCGATCGTCCCGACTGGGCTCCACTACTGATCAACTAGAACGAAACAACACAAAGGATAGGATCTTCATCGAGCTCCTCCTTGAGCTTGGTTGCATCACCTGCTTGGTAACATCGTGAAAGTGCAACTATACCTAGGTGGTTTTGGTAATTCATAACAACATATAGCTCATTGAGCTAATGCTATTCCAAGATGATTATTTCAGGAAAGCTCAATGATTGGCATGGCATGGATGTGAAAGTGGAACCCTCAAAATGCTAAGGACAAAGGATTGGCTCAAGCTCAAAAGCTCAAGACTCTTCATTTTATATTTTAGTGATCCAAGATCACATTGAGTCTTTAGGAAAAGCCAATACTATCAAGGAGGGATGAGGTGTTGCTTAATGAGCCTCTTGCTTCATGTGCTTAGTGATATGCTCCAAAACCCTCAACTACTTTCCCATATCCACATATGACCTAAACCCTAAGCCAAACTCGGTCCTACCGATTCTTTCTATCCAGCGCCACCGAGTTTCATTTGTCATAAGCCATTGCCAAACCCTAGCAATTTAGTTCTACCGATTGGGATCTCGGTCTCACCGAGATGGGATTGCAAACTCTCTGTTTCCCTTTTGTAACTTTTCAATCTCACCGAAAGAGCGAATCGGTCCTACCGAGATTGCAATGTAAATTCAGTGTTTCCTTTTTGTAACTTTTCGGTCTCACTGAAAGAGCAAATCGGTCCCACCGAGTTTGCCTGACCAACTCTCTGGTTAGCTAATTACCAAAATTGGTCTCACCGAGTTTGTGTAATCGGTCTCACCGAGATTACGTTATGCCCAAACCCTAACCATATCGGTCCTACCGAGTTGCATGTCAGTCCCACCAAAAATCTCTAACGGTCAATAGGTTTACCTTTTCGGTCCGACCGAGTTTTTTTGATTCGGTCCCACCAAGATTGGAAAACTGTGTGTAACGGTTGGATTTTGTGTGGAGGCTATATATACCCCTCCACCTCCTCTTCATTCGTGGAGAGAGCCATTAGAACACATACACAATTCCAACTCATATGTTCTGAGAGAGAACCACCTACTCATGTGTTGAGACCAAGATATTCCATTCCTACCATATGAATCTTGATCTCTAGCCTTCCCCAAGTTGCTTTCCACTCAAATCTTCTTTCCACCAGATCCAAATCCTATGAGAGAGATTTGAGTGTTGGGGAGACTATCATTTGAAGCACAAGAGCAAGGAGTTCATTACCTACACACCATTTGTTACTTCTTGGAGAGTGGTGTCTCCTAGATTGGCTAGGTGTCACTTGGGAGCCTCCGACAAGATTGTGGAGTTGAACCAAGGAGTTTGTAAGGGCAAGGAGATCGCCTACTTCGTGAAGATCTACCGCTAGTGAGGCAAGTCCTTCGTGGGCGATGGCCATGGTTGGATAGACAAGGTTGCTTCTTCATGGACCCTTTGTGGGTGGTTGCTTCTTCGTGGACCCTTCGTGGGTGGAGCCCTCCGTGGACTCGCACAACCGTTACCCTTTGTGGGTGGAGCCCTCCGTGGACTCGCGCAACCGTTACCCTTCGTGGGTTGAAGTCTCCATCAACGTGGATGTAGGATAGCACCACCTATCCGAACCACGGGAAAAACATCCGTGTCTCCAATTGCATTTGAATTCTCCAAACCCTTCCCTTTACATTCTTGCAAGTTGCATGCTTTACTTTCTGCTGCCAATATACTCTTTGCATGCTTGCTTGAATTGTGTGATGATTGCTTGACTTGTCCTACAATAGCTAAAATCTGCCAAGAACTAAAATTGGGAAAAGGTTAAGTTTTTATTTGGTCAAGTAGTCTAATCCCCCCCCTCTAGACATACTTTCGATCCTACAAGTGGTATCAGAGCTTTGGTCTCCATTTTCTTTGATCTCCATAGCTTTTGGTGGTCATAGCCTTGGTTTCACAACCTAGGAGAGTATGGCGTCTAGCGAGGGAAATTATCACCGTAGAGGTCCTTACTTTGATGGTACTAATTTTGCTAGTCGGAAGCATAAAATGAAAATGCATATTCTTGGACATAACCCCGCCGTTTGGGCTATTGTGTGTGTTGGTTTGCAAGGTGACTTCTTTGATGGGAAAGAACCAAACCGTGAAGCTACCGCAGATGAGTTGAAGATGTTGCAATACAATGCTCAAGCTTGTGATATTCTCTTCAACGGATTGTGCCCCAAAGAATTCAACAAAATCAGCCGTCTTGAGAATGCAAAGGAAATTTGGGACACTTTGATTGATATGCACGAAGGTACCGACTCAGTCAAGGAATCCAAGTTGGATGTGCTTCAAAGTCAACTTGACAAGTTCAAAATGAAGGATGGTGAAGGTGTCGCTGAAATGTACTCTAGGCTTACTCCCATCACAAATGAGATTGCCGGCTTAGGAAGTGAAGAGATGACTGATAGATTCATCATCAAGAAGATTCTAAGAGCCTTGGATGGAAAATATGATACCGTGTGCACATTGATCCAAATGATGCCCAATTACAAAGATCTCAAGCCAACGGAGGTGATTGGAAGAATTGTTGCTCATGAGATGTCACTTAAGGATAAAGAGGAACTTCACAACAAATCAAGTGGTGCCTACAAAGCCTCATGTGAAGCCCCTACATCATCAAGTGAGAAACAAAACTTCAATGAAGAATTGAGCTTAATGGTGAAGAACTTCAACAAGTTCTACAAGAGTAGAAGCAAAGATAGAAGCTTCAAGTCAAGGTCCTACAATGACAAAAGATCTTCTAGTCGAGAGCGAAACTGCTACAGTGTGGAAGACCCGGACACTATTCCAATGAGTGTATGGCTCCCTACAAGAGAAGAGAAGATTCTCCAAAAAGAAGAAGCAAAGAATCGCCACCAAGAGAGAGAAGGAGTAGAGATGATCGTTATGAACGAAGATACTCACGGAGAAGCAAGGATTCAGAAAGGAAGGAAAAATCAAGGAGCTACACAAAACGAAGACATCAAGCTCATGTTGGTGAATGGGTATCCGGCTCCGACTCCGACAGCCACTCCGAGAGAAGTTATCACTCCGACTCCGAAGATACTCAAGATGAAGGTGTTGCCGGTCTAGCACTTGTGTCAACCAACTCCTATGACATCATTGACTCACCAAATGAAGGAATTGGAAGATGCTTCATGACCAAAGGTCCTAAGGTAACACACCCCGAGTATGTCGATTTCAATAGTGATGAAGATGACTTGTTAGGTGATGATTTGCTTGTTGACAACTCTTGTGATGAATACTATGATGGAACGTCAATTAATCATGCTAATCAAGATAAAACGAATGACAATGATAAGGAGAAGATTGAGGCTCTAACTAAAGAACTAAACACTCTTAAGTTAGGTCATGAAACTATCTTCGAAGATCATCGAGAACTTTTAAGAGCTCATGAGAAATTACGCTTTGAAAAGCTCAATCTTGAGCAAGAGCATGAGTTCTTAAAAGCAATCAATGATGATCTCCGCAAGAAAAGTTCTCCTTACATTGCCAAGCGTTTACTCTTATCCACTTACATGCCTCAAGTCAAGTCTAGTAACAAGAACAAGAAAGATTCTTCCTCTAGCAGTAACAATGATCATGCTAAATCCAATATTGTTGCTTCTAGTAGTTCTCTTGATTCCACTAATGATTCTCTTAGCCAAGTTACACTTGAGCAAGAAAATAGCTTATTGAAGGGAATTATAGAGAAAGGAGTGTACAAAAGCCTTGCCGGGAGTAAGCAATTTGAGGAAATTGTGCACAAGCAAGGAATGCACCGGAAGAATCAAGGTGTTGGTTTTGAACGAAAGTTCAATGCCAATGGAGTTGAGTGGGAAGAAGATCAATACCCCAAGACAAAGTTTGTTCCTCAACAAGAAAAGTATGATACTTCTTTCAAGGGGACACAAGCTCAAGATGATCTTCCACCACAAGACTACAAGCAAAAAGGCAAGGACAAGCTTCAAGAGGAAATTGATGCATTTGAAGAAGCTCCTAAGACCTTAGTCAAGTGGATTCCCAAGACTACTTTAAGTTCCACTTCATCAAGTACGACTACAACTCCAAGGATTCCCATCAAGATGGTGTGGATCCAAAAGAAGAAGAACTAGAGAGTTCTTGAGGGTGACTCCGCCAACATACTTCACTCTTATCATTTTGGCAAGAACAAGTGAAATCAACTTCCACATCTTGCACTAGTTCAAGGAGTCACAAACCCTCTTGTTGGTAAGACAAGGGGCAAGGTAACCTAAAAGTTTTCATGGACATCATCTTGTGTGTGCATCACTCTATGTCTATGGATATCCTTGTTTGTTCCTTGCGGGACTAACCCATGTAGGTATTGAAAGTGCAATTCACTCAAAGGGATAGCTCCAAGTGATCTACATCAACATTGAGCATCCACATCTTCAACATCTACATGAAGTCATCATCGACAAAACCCGAGGTTAGTTCATCCCTCTAAAGGGGGATATCACATCTAGGGGGAGCTTTACTCTAAGACTTGAGCTAAAGCAACTCTAAAGATGTGAACACAACAATGCTTTATGTAAAAGTGGTAACCCCACTTGAGCTTAAACGATGAGTATGACCTATGATCAAGTGTTCTCACTTGACTCCTAAGTCAATATACTCATATATAGATGACCTTGTCATCGCAAATTGCTTGGTAGATGCTAGAATTGGTTGTGCATGCCTTGTCACATATTTCATTTGCCATCTTATTGTGTGAGCATGCTGGTTGCATATTTTACTCATTCGAGGACATCCACTTGTTGTTTTGATTGTTCAGTTTTATTTCCTTTTGCCAAGTGGATGGACAAGAATGCCTAAGAACCTCCTCTAGCTATCTATGCTTTTCTCGTCTCAAACTCTATTCATGCTACATCACAAAATTTGATCAAGTCAGATTCGAACCACTCTGTGTGAGGAGCGCTCGGAGTCCCCGATTCGTCATAGACTTAAACTTCCAAAACCTCTTTATGATTCTCGGTCTGACCGATACCCTACTTTCGGTCCTACCGAGATCATTAAGTTGATCTATGTTTTCGATCTCGGTGCAACCGATTTGAACCATTCGGTCACACCGAGTTGCAATAACTGTGTACAGTTTTGCATCTCGGTGCCACCGAGTCGTTCCACTCGGTCACACCGACAGGGTCGGGCTATATATAGTCGCAGGCAAAAAATTTGGAAATTTCTCCGAACCCCTTCGCCCGCGCGATAGCCTGCTCTGCCAACTTGGTCTCCGGATCGTCTCCTCGCCGCCAGCCGCCTCCAGTCGCTGGTCTCCATCGCCGTCAACGGAATTCTACCCCGCCGTTGCCGCCGTAGCGAGTCTCCGCCGAACTAGGGTATGGACTCGATCTTTGTGCTATTCCCCAATCTGATTCTTAGCACATTGTGATCATCATGATTCTTGCCACGATTGAAACACTCCTGTCCAGTCAATGCGTTCGTAGATTAGTTTTGATTCGAAAATTTTAGGGTTAGGTTTCCGCCAAAACCATCTCGGACCCACCGAGTTGAAAAACTCGGTCCCACCGATTTGGCTTATGCCATTGCACAAGTGAGACTCGGTCTGACCGAGAATTACTTATCGGTGTGACCGATTTTGGAACTCTGTGAAACCCTAGCAGTCTCGGTGCCACCGAAATGTGACTCGGTCTGATCGAGTTCACTAGTTTAGGTTCCAAAACTGCTTCGGTATCACCAAGTTTAAAAATCGGTAGATCCGAGATGATTTCAGTGGGAAACTAAAACTAAGTTTTTGAGTCATTCTTTTGCAAAAATCTCTGCATTTTGTGATGCTCATCCACTCGATCTCATCTATAACCTATTCACAGGGTCAGCAGTCAGAGTTTGCAACATGTCTGATCAGAGTGACAACCAGAACTTGTCAGAGCAGCAAGTGCAGATGAGTGAGGGCACTAGTCCCTCCAGCTCTTCAGATGATGGCAGCAGAAGTACCCCAAGCAATTTGCCAAAAGCTGCCACCAGACAGAGGAAGAAGAGAACTTCAGATTCTGAGGATGAAGATTATGTGGCAGAGGAAGAGGAAGCAACTTCCAAGAGAATTGAGCCAGCTCAGGGCACAAAGCCAGGGTTAAAGATCAAAAGGCCAGCAGGCAGGCAGCCTATGCCAAAGGCCAGAGCTTCAATCAAGATTTCTGAGAAGCCCACTCCCATAGAGCCAGTTGCTGCTGAAGGCAAGAAAAGGAAGGAAAGGGTGAAGAAGACCGTAGCCAGAGTGCTTGGAAAGGCTTCCATCATGGAAGAAGAGGAAGCAGAAGAGGTTGCTGCACCAGCACCTAAGGCACCCAAGCTAATGGGTGATGCTATCAAATCAGGGGCTACTGCATCTAAGCCCAAGGAAGCACCCAAGGCTGCATCAAAGGTCAAGACAGCACCAAAGAGGAATACAAGAAGCATCCCAGCTGCTGAGAAGAACAAGGCCCCGGTGCCTGAAGCTGCTGAAGAAGATGATGAAGAGCAAGTTCTCAGAAAACTCAAGCCCAAGATCCCAGACCACAACGATGCTCATCCTGTGGCTGAGGATATGAAGCTCAGGAGAGACTCAGGGCTGAGGAAGTGGAGAGAAGCAGACCCGTATGCTTCAAGGAGAAGAACTGCTGTGGATTACAGATTTCACACCAAGGAACGGCAAGACTTCTATGAGACAGTGCTGCTTGATAAGAAGCCAATAGTCTGTGATATGAGATGGGTTGACTAGCAATACATCAAGGACAATGAAGAACACTATCCTGGAGTGTATGACAGCTTCAATGCTTGTGGAGTAGCAGACTTTGTTGGGCAGAAGCTCACAAAGTGGAACGAGGAGCTTATCATGCAGTTCTACTCCACAACACATTTTTATCCAGATGGGAGGATTGTATGGATGTCAGAAGGAACCAGATATCAGTCAACAGTTGCTGAGTGGGCACAGCTCATTAATGCCCCAGAGGAGCAAGCAGATGACTTGGACATTTATGCCAAGAAGAAGGTGGACCACAACTCTATGTCCAATGTGTACAAGGAAATTCCAAACGAGGCTCTTGAAACTTTCAAATTTGGCTCAATGCACTATCTTCTGTCAGGGTTGCCAACTATCAATTGGATACTGAGGCACACCTTGTTGCCCAAGTCTGGAGATCACAAGATGATCAGAGGCCATGCAATAAATTTGCTTCATATATTTGATGTGCCACAAAAGTTCAAGGTGATGAGCCTCATGGTAGAGACCATCAAGAGGACTGCAGCAGACCAGAAGAGGAGTTGTGGATATGCCCCACAGATTTAGGAGCTCATCAACTCAAAGATGGGCACAGGCATATACTTACTGGACAAGTAACACCTGCCCATCCGTACAGATTTTGAAGATAATCAAGTGGTCATGACTGAGAATGAACCATCATCTGCACAAGCACAAGCAAAGAAGGAGAAGGCAAGGAAGGAGAAAGCTGCCAAGATGCCAACTCAAGAGGAGTCATCTGAGTATTTCTTGAAAACGAAACAAGAGCAGCTTGGTTACTTGATTGCATCCACACTGAGGATTGAGCAAGGACTGGCCACGCTCGCTCAGAATCAGCAGAGCCTAGAGAGAATCATGGAACAAAAGTTCTATGACTTGGATGTCAAAGTAACAGAGATTCAGTCTGCAGTGGAACAACTTCAGGATGACATGCAGGAGAGGAGAGGCAAGACTACAACTGATTCATTTGCCAGAGCGCCAAGAGCTCAAAGATCATATGCAGTGCCAGTTGCTGACACCAGAGCCACCACTTCTGCACCAGCTACAGCCTCAGTTCCACCAGCTCCAGCGTCCACTTCAGCCTCAACTCCAACCACATCTACAGAAGGCTTCGTCCTTGGAGTGCTCCAGAGTCCACCACCACCTGAAGATCAAGCTTGAGTGTCGACTTAGCACTATGCATTTTCTAGGAACTTTTTGGTAATTTGTTGCCAAAGGGGGAGAAAATGTATAGATCATAGGCTTCGAGAGAGAGAGAGTGTTGCTTTTTTCTCTCTTGCTTTATTTGGTGGTTTTTCAAACTTTGTTTGCTTTTGAGTGCTTGAGATACTATGTCATTGCTTGTGAGACATTGATGATCATGTGTTTGATCATAAGCTACACTTATGCATGCTTGATATATCTTATCTATCTTATGTGATCATTCACTATTCTTGGTGATGAGTGCATGTATTTCATTCTTATCGTTTTAAGCGCTCCACCAAGATGTATGTGACATGGAAGAGTAACCCATGACTCTAACTCTTTGTGCATTTGCAGTCCAAAGCAAATTTTAAATATGCACAAATTTAGGGGGAGCTCTCACTTGTCACACACTTCTCAAAGTGATGATATATTTCATGCTTATTATCATATTTTTGAAGCTTTGATCTATATGTTGTCATCAATTACCAAAAAGGGGGAGATTGAAAGTGCAACTATCCCTAGGTGGTTTTGGTAATTCATAACAACATATAGCTCATTGAGCTAATGCTATTCCAAGATGATTATTTCAGGAAAGCTCAATGATTGGCATGGCATGGATGTGAAAGTGGAACCCTCAAAATGCTAAGGACAAAGGATTGGCTCAAGCTCAAAAGCTCAAGACTCTTCATTTTATATTTTAGTGATCCAAGATCACATTGAGTCTTTAGGAAAAGCCAATACTATCAAGGAGGGATGAGGTGTTGCTTAATGAGCCTCTTGCTTCATGTGCTTAGTGATATGCTCCAAAACCCTCAACTACTTTCCCATATCCACATATGACCTAAACCCTAAGCCAAACTCGGTCCTACCGATTCTTTCTATCCAGCGCCACCGAGTTTCATTTGTCATAAGCCACTGCCAAACCCTAGCAATTCAGTTCTACCGATAGGGATCTCAGTCTCACCGAGATGGGATTGCAAACTCTCTGTTTCCCCTTCGTAACTTTTCGGTCTCACCGAAAGAGCGAATCGGTCCCACCGAGATTGCAATGTAAATTCAGTGTTTCCTTTTTGTAACTTTTCGGTCTCACCGAAAGAGCAAATCGGTCCCACCGAGTTTGCCTGATCAACTCTCTGGTTAGCTAATTACCAAAATCGGTCTCACCGAGTTTGTGTAATCGGTCTCACCGAGATTACATTATGCCCAAACCCTAACCATATAGGTCCTACCGAGTTGCATGTCAGTCCCACCGAAAATCTCTAACGGTCACTAGGTTTACCTTTTCGGTCCGACCGAGTTTTTTTGATTCGGTCCCACCGAGATTGGAAAACTATGTGTAACGGTTGGATTTTGTGTGGAGGCTATATATACCCCTCCACCTCCTCTTCATTCGTGGAGAGAGCCATTAGAACACATACACAATTCCAACTCATATGTTCTGAGAGAGAACCACCTACTCATGTGTTGAGACCAAGATATTCCATTCCTACCATATGAATCTTGATCTCTAGCCTTCCCCAAGTTGCTTTCCACTCAAATCTTCTTTCCACCAGATCCAAATCCTATGAGAGAGAGTTGAGTGTTGGGGAGTCTATCATTCAAAGCACAAGAGCAAGGAGTTCATTACCTACACACCATTTGTTACTTCTTGGAGAGTGGTGTCTCCTAGATTGGCTAGGTGTCACTTGGGAGCCTCCGACAAGATTGTGGAGTTGAACCAAGGAGTTTGTAAGGGAAAGGAGATCACCTACTTCATGAAGATCTACCGCTAGCGAGGAAAGTCCTTCGTGGGCGATGGCCATGGTGGGATAGACAAGGTTGCTTCTTCGTGGACCCTTTGTGGGTGGTTGCTTCTTCGTGGACCCTTCGTGGGTGGAGCCCTCCGTGGACTCGCGCAATCGTTACCCTTTGTGGGTGGAGCCCTCCGTGGACTTGCGCAACCGTTACCCTTCGTGGGTTGAAGTCTCCATCAACGTGGATGTAGGATAGCACCACCTATCCGAACCACGGGAAAAACATCCGTGTCTCCAATTGCGTTTGAATTCTCCAAACCCTTCCCTTTACATTCTTGCAAGTTGCATGCTTTACTTTCCACTGCCAATATACTCTTTGCATGCTTGCTTGAATTGTGTGATGATTGCTTGACTTGTCCTACAATAGCTAAAATCTGCCAAGAACTAAAATTGGGAAAAGGTTAAGTTTTTATTTGGTCAAGTAGTCTAATCCCCCCTCTAGACATACTTTCAATCCTACACATCGGCACCTGCAAACTGGTTTTGGAAGTATCTGTGAGTCACGGGGACTCAGCAATCTCACACCCTCGCGATCAAGACTATTTAAGCTTATAGGAAGGGTAAAAGGTATGAGGTGGAGCTGCAGCAAGCGACTAGCATATATGGTGGCTAACATACGCAAAAGAGAGCGAGAAGAGAAGGCAAAGCATGTTTGAGAAACTATGATCAAGAAGTGATCCTAGAACAACCTACGTCAAGCATTACTCCAACACCGTGTTCACTTCCCGGACTCCGCCGAGAAGAGACTATCATGGTTACACACGCGGTTGATGCATTTTAATTAAGATCAACTTCAGGTTTTCTACAACCGGACATTAACAAATTCCCATCTGCCCATAACCGCGCGCACGGCTTATGAAATTTCAAAACTGTGCAGGGGTGTCCCAACTTAGCCTATCACAAGCTCTCACGGTCAACGAAGGATATACCTTCTAGCGGGAAGACTCGATCAGGCTCGGAATCCCGGTTACAAGACATTTCAACAATGGTAAAACAAGACCAGCAAAGCCACCCAGATGTGCCGACAAATCCCGATAGGAGCTGCACATATCTCGTTCTCAGGGCACACCAGATGAGCCAGATGTCGGGTAAGCCAGCCTTGCCCCTGGTAGCCTCGGACATCGCTCAGTTTGGACCAACACTTAGAGAAGCACTGGCCCGGGGGGGTTAAAATAAGATGACCCTTGAGCCGGCCGACCCAAGGGAAAGAAAAGGCTAGGTGGCAAATGGTAAAACCAAAGTTGGGCCTTGCTGGAGGAGTTTTATTCAAGGCGAACTGTCAAGGGGTTCCCATTATAACCCAACCGCGTAAGGAATGCAAAATCCAGGAACATAACACTGATATGACGGAAACTAGGGCGGCAAGAGTGGAACAAAACACCAGGCATAAGGCCGAGCCTTCCACCCTTTACCAACTATATAGATGCATTAATTAGATAAGAGATATTGTGATATCCCAACAAGTAAACATGTTCCAACAAGGAACAACATCTCCATGTTCCAACAAGGAACAAACTTCAATCTTCACCTGCAACTAACAACGCTATAAGAGGGGCTGAGCAAAGCGGTAACATAGCCAAACAACTGTTTGCTAGGACAAGGTGGGTTAGATGCTTGGTTTAACAATATGGGAGGCATGATAAGCAAGTGGTAGGTATCGCAGCATAATCATAGCAAAAGAGCGAGCAACTAGAAAGCAAAGATAGAAGTGATTTCGAGGGTATGGTCATCTTGCCTGAAATCCCGCAAGGAAGAAGAACGAGTCCATGAAGAAGACAAACGAACGTAGTCGAACGGATCCTCACAAACGCGACATTAACGGAACTAACCCGAAGAAGCAACACCGGAAAGAAGCAAACAACATGGTAAACAACCATCACATGGACATGGCATGATGCACAACCAAGTATGATGCATGTCTGATTTAATGATACATGGCATGGCATGGCAAAGTGCACAAACAACACTACAAGTTAAGTGGAGCTCAATATGCATCGGGATGCATATTGACAAAACACCACATTCCATTATTTAGTTCTCTCTCGTTTATGTACTCAACAATATTAAATGTTGTTAAACAAGGCAAGAGGGTGAAGCACAATAAAACTACCTAACTAGGCAAGTTTAAATGAGGCCGGAGGCAACGAACAACAATTCCGGTAAATCCCCATATGCATATATTAGGTTTGGTACTGTTCTGCCCTAAACACAATTTTAGAGTTTTTAAACAAACAAAGTGATACCACCATGTTAAACTAGGCATTTTTCAACCCCATTTACATATAAAGATTATTTAAATCCGAGTTACAGTTATTTAGTTATGAATTAAAGCATTTTAACATGGCATAGGGGAAAATTTAATCAAACCGCATTTTAAACATTTTAAACATAGATGAAAATGACAAATTATGAAACTAGACAAAATTCTAAGCAAGTTTCATATATTAAGTTTTTACATGTGATGCTTAGTTAATAAGTTATTATATGCATGAACTATGAGGGGTTTTCTGTAAAATAGGCAGTCTCCGGATAATTAGACAAATTCACAGGGCACGAAAAAAACATAGGCAGGCTGAATCTGGGCGGATTGGGGAGCTGCTCACAATGGGCCTTCGAGGCATTGGGCCCGTGGAGCTGCTTGCACCAGAGAGGCTGGCTTGGTGCGGTCCAGCCGCGAGGTGAGCAGGCGCTGGGCCGGAATGCGCGCTTGCGGCCCAAGCATGGTCAGCGAGCAGTCAACGAGTGCGGCGGCGGCGAGCTCATTCTCTGCTCGAACGAGGACGAGGAAGAAGACAGGGGGCGATGCAGGGGAAGCAGAGGACACGAGGACGTAGGCGAAGCAGTGGAGCCGCGTGCACGAGGGCTGGAGGCGCGGGGACGACCCGATCGGAGGCGGGGAAGGCACGGGCTCGTCTGTTTCCGGTCGGATCCGGATCGATGTGGCTCCATGGTGCGGCGGGTGGTCGAGGTCGAGGGGCTCCGGCAAGAAGGGCTCGCGGAAGAGGTTGATCTGGCGGGGATCCGAAAGGCAGTGACGAGGACAAACAGCGTCCACGGTGGGGACTTGGCATCGGCTGGAGGAGTCCATCCATGGTGCTGCTCATGGCGCACCTGAGAGAGAGGGAGGTGCGTGAGAGAGGAAGAAATTGGGAGAGGGGAAAGAAGGAGACAGAGGAGGAGCCGAGGTCCTGGAGGCCGGCGAGGTTGGATGGCTGCGGCTCGGGAAGAGGAGCTCGGGCTCCTGGCTCGCGGTCGACGGCGGGAGGAGGCAGGGAGGCAGATCGGGAGGAGGGAGTGGCTGGTTGCGTTTTGGATCGATGAAAAATCGGGCAAGGAGATTTGGCCAGGTGGTGTGCGGTGGAAAACTGAACAAGGAAGGAGGTGGGTGGATGTGGTTGGCTGGATGTGGACTCCGAGGAGGATTTGGAGTGTGGCGGCGGCTGAGGGGGACAATTGACCTAGTTTTTAGGGTTTGGTCTGATATATATAGCAAAAGGATTTTTCGGATAGGGGCATTGGGTCCCTCCGATCTTAAACGGACTATCGCGAAATAAAAGCTTAGGTAGTCCAAATGAGAAAATGGTGATGTTTTGTAGATGTTTGGGGTTGATCCGGATCCAATGGTGACGACTGTCCGGGTCGGGTTCGGGACAACTTTTGGGCACGCGCGAGGAGGGCCGCGGGCTGACAAGAGAGTTTAGGTAGGGCCTGACGGTGAGTGGTAGTGAGCTGTGTAGACGGTCTCGAGCTAAGAGAAGAGAAGAGAGGGAGGCCCGACGACTGTTTTCGGAGACCGAAAACGTCCGACGTTAGACCGGCTATACTGCCGCTATAGTTAATCGTTGGGGCGTCAAACGAACTCCGATTGCGATGAAACTTGGCAGGCGGTCTACCTACACTATAACAAGACCACCTGCCAACTTTCATCCCATTCCGAGAACATTTTCCGGCCACTTATAAAATACTATTTCGGACATGCCGCAGGCACATGCAAGTGTGTCTGGGCTCAGAACAGACAATGGACGGAACGAGGAGACCAGGACGGATGGAAGTTTTGAAAACATGATGATGCAATGCGGATGATGACATGGCAAGATGCAACACGCAAGCAAATGACAAGGCAACAACAGCGAATAACTTCAGGACACCTGGCACATCGGTCTCGGGGTGTCACATAAGTCAGGGATGGCTCTCATACCAACTTGTAACACCCACAATGTGGCTATATCTCCCACGTGTTGGGGCACGACTTAGAGGCATAGCCGCATGGCATGTTTGTCGCAAGAGGGGTAATCTTCACACAATCCCATGTACTGAATAAGAAAGGGATAAATAGTTGGCTTACAATCGCCACTTCACACACTTACAAGTTAAACATACATCATCCAAAATACAACCAAGGTCCGACTACGGAACCAAAATAAAAGAAGAAAACCCCAAATGCTAGATCCCTGATCGTCCCAACTGGGCTCCACTACTGATCAACAGGAAACGAAACAACACAATGAACACGATCTTCATCGAGCTCCCACTTGAGCTCGGTTGCGTCATCTGCACTGGTATCATCGGCACTTGCAACTGTTTGGAAGTATCTGTGAGTCAGAGGACTCAGCAATCTCACACCCACGAGATCAAGACTATTTAAGCTTATGGGTAGGAAAGGGTAGTGAGCTGGAGCTACAGCAAGCACTAAACATATATGGTGGCTAACATATGGAAATAAGAGCGAGAAGAGAAGCAACGCAACGGTCGTGAACTAGAAGTGATCAAGAAGTGATCCTGAAACTACTTACGTTCAAGATTAACACAAGACCATGTTCACTTCCTGGACTCCGCCGAGAAGAGACCATCACGGTTACACACGCGGTTGATGCATTTTAATTAAGTCATGTATTAAGTTTTCTTCAACCGGACATTAACAAATTCCCATCTGCCACATAACCATGGGCACGACTTTCGAAAGTTGAAACCCTGCAGGGGTGTCCCAACTTAGCCCATCACAAGCTCTCACGGTCAACGAAGGACATTCCTTCTCCTGGGAAGACCTGATCAGTCTTGGAATCACAGTTACAAGACATTTCAACAATGGTAAAACAAGACCAGCAAAGCCGCTCGATGTGTCGAAATCCCGATAGGAGTCGCACGTATCTCCTTCTCAAGACACACCGGATAGGTCAAGCTACGAGTAAAACCAGCCCTCAAGTTGCACCAAGGTGGCCCCGCAGGTTGCCCGGTTCGGACCAACACTTAGAGAAGCACTGGCCCGGGTGGGTTAAAATAAAGGTGACCCTCGGGTTAATTACTCCCAAGG
The DNA here is from genome assembly GCF_002162155.2 of Triticum dicoccoides. Classification (NCBI taxonomy): domain Eukaryota; kingdom Viridiplantae; phylum Streptophyta; class Magnoliopsida; order Poales; family Poaceae; genus Triticum; species Triticum dicoccoides. Next base: position 200,291,472 of record NC_041380.1, read on the forward strand.
GAAAAAGGTATAGGTTGTTAGGAAAATGTAAAACCAAGGTTGGGCCTTGCTGGAGGAGTTTTATTCAAAGTGAACTGTCAAGGGGTTCCCATAACACCCAACCACGTAAGGAACGCAAAATCAAGGAACATAACACCGATATGACGGAAACTAGGGCGGCAAGAGTGGAACAAAACACCAGGCATAAGGCCGAACCTTCCACCCTTTACCAAGTATATAGATGCATTAATTAAGATAAGAGATATTGTGATATCCCAACATTTCCATGTTCCAACATGGAACAAACTTCAATTTCACCTGCAACTAGCAATGCTATAAGAGGGGCTGAGCAAAAGCGGTAACATAGCCAAACAACGGTTTGCTAGGAAGGTTGGTTAGAGGCTTGACATGGCAATATGAGAGGCATGATATATCAAGTGGTAGGTAGTGCGGCATAGCAATAGAGCGAACAACTAGCAAGCAAAGATAGAACTGATTTCGAGGGTATGGTCATCTTGCCTGAGATCCCGCGAGGAAGAAGAACGAGTCCATGAAGAAGACAAACGGACGAAGTCGAACGAATCCTCACAACCGCGACGTTATCGGAACTAACCCGAGGAAGCAACACCGGAAAGAAGAAAACAACATAGTAAACAACCATCACATAAACATGGCATGATGCACAACCAAGTATGATGCATGTCCGGTTTAATGAGGCATGGCATGGTAAAGTGCACAAGCAAAACTACAAGTTAAGTGGAGCTCAATATGCAACGAGTTGCATATTGACGGAAACACCACAACAAGTTATTTAGTTCGATCTCGTTTATGTACCCAACAATATTAAATGTTGATTAACATGGCAAGAGGTGAAGCACAACGAAACTATCTATCTAGGAAAGTTTAAATGAGGTCGGAAGCAACAAACAACAGTTCCGGAAAATCCTCATATGCGTATATTAGGTTTGGTATTGTTCTGCCCTAAACCATATTTTAGAGTTGTTAAACATGCAAAGCAAGTACACCATGTTAAACTAGGCATTTTTCTACCCCATTTACATATAAAGTTTATTAAATTCGGAGCTACGGTTATTTAGTGTTGAATTAAAGCATTTTAACATGTTATTTAAGCAAATTTAAACAAACAACATTTTAAACATTTTAAACATAGATGAAAGTGGCATATAATGAAACTAGACAAAATTCTAGGCATTTTACATATATAATGTTTTTACATATGATGCACGGTTGTTGAGTTTTTATATGCATGGAGTTTAGGGACTTTTCTACAAAATGGTCAACCTCTGGATAAATAGACAAATTTCAGGAATGGGAAAAACATTATGCGGTCCGCAACTAGCTATGGGCCAAAACAGTGGCATGCGTTGGGGGGGGCATCTCACCATGGGCCATGGGCCAGGTCGGGAAAGCAGAGGCAGGCCGGTTGCTGGGCCTCACTGGATAGGTCAATGCACGCGCAGGAGTTCCTCGTCTCGAAGCAGAGGCAAGGCCGACACAGTAGGAGCTCGCCGGAGTTGGACGAACGGTGGCCGGAGCGGGCAGAGGCCAGGGGATGACTGGGATGGGTGGATCCGGGGTGGGGTCGTCGTATCCAGCCAGCGGCACGGTCAACCGATATGGTGGCGCAGAGCTCCACTGGATATCCATGGCGGCGGCGCACCTGTGAGGTCAGAAGAGGGAGATACCATGAGAGAGAGTGAGATGCATAGGGAAAGACAGGAAGGCGGCGGTGTGGTCGGGCCTGGAAGAACTCTGGTGCGGAAGATCGTCGGCGGGGCGGGCTCGCCGGCGTGGCGCTCGGGACTTCCTCCCGATCCAGATCCGATCGAGGGGAGCCCTGCTCCTGGCGGCTGCGGGCGAAGGCTCTGGCCCGGGCGGGCCTCGGTTGGGCCAGACGGGCTGCGGGACTGGTTGAGGCGATGGGCGTGACGTGGCAGCGCCTAGTTGGCTACGCGCGTCGCCGGCGGCGGGGCTGGCCGATGGGGGCACGACAAGTGGCGTTGGGGTGCCGGCTGGGTGTGGATTTCGAGGAGGAGAGGGTTGACCGTGGCTAGGGGTAGGTGGAAGGGGGCTAGGATTCCAAAAATGGAAGGGGAAGGTCTATATATAGGCAAGGGGGCTAGGTTAGGGGGATTAGCTCCGTTTCGGATCCGTTCGATCACCATCAGACGGTTCCGGACAGAGGGGGAGACTAGGTGGGGTTTGTGGGCTGTGCTAGAGAGAGATGGGCTGAGAAGAGAGGAGAGAGAGAGGCCCAGCAAGGTTTCCGGAGACCGGAAACGGCCAACGATAGACCGGCTGTATTGCCGCTATAGTTAATTGTTGGGGCGTCAAACGGACTCCGAATGCGATGAAACTTGGCAGGCGACCTACTAACAACATAACAACACTGCATGCCAACTTTCAACCCATTCTGAGAACATTTTCCGGCCACTTATAAAATAATATTTCAGACATGCCGCGAGCGTGTGCGAGTGTGGTTGGGCTCAGAACTAACAACGGAAGGAACGGGGAGACCTAGACGGATGCAAGTTTTGAGAACATGATGATGCAAATGCGGATGAGGACATGACAAGATGCAACATGCAAGCAAATACAAGGCAACAATAGCGAATAACTGGAAGACACCTGGCACATCGGTCTCGGGGCGTCACAGTATTGGAGGGCAAGAGTGACAGAAGCTTCAACCTAGCATAGAAATTGATGCTTACGGGATTGAGGGGGACCAATATATCTTAATGCTATGGTTGGGTTTTACCTTAATGAATGTTTGTAGTTGTGGATGCTTGCTAATAGTTCCAATCATAAGTGCATAGAATTCCAAGTCAGCGCTGACATGCTAGCAGTGGCCTCTCCCACATAAAACTTGCTATCGGTCTAGTAAAGTAGTCAATTGCTTAGGGACAATTTCGCAACTCCTACCACCACTTTTCCACACTCGCTATACTAACTTTATTGTTTCTTTATCTAAACAGCCCCTACTTTTTATTTACGCGCTCTTTATTATCTTGCAAACCTATCCAAAAACACCTACAAAGTACTTCTAGTTTCATACTTATTCTAGGTAAAGCGAACGTTAATTGTGCGTAGAGTTGTATCGGTGGACGATAGAAGTTGAGGGAATATTTGTTCTACCTTTAGCTCCTCGTTGGGTTTGACACTCTTACTTATCGAAAGAGGCTACAATTGATCCCCTATACTTGTGGGTTATCATATATGAATATAAAATCCAACAAATTGTCCATGCATAAAAATCAATGCAATTTAAAATCTCGAAATGAAAAAAAAAATTGAAACTAATTGCTGGTTTGATGTGTTTTAAAAATGTACAACCCATTTCTCATTGTTGATAGGCCATTTTCTAGCCCAGCCGAATGAAGCTCTCTTCGTCTTGAAAGATTTGCAGCCCAAGAGGCCTGACAAAGCGACTTACTTGACAAATCACAAAAAAACTGGGCTAGCAATTTTCAAAAGAAAGAAAAGAAACTACTGGGTTGGTATGTGGTAAACATAAAAGAAAAGGTTGTCTAGACAGGCCAGAGTTCCCCACACATCCCAATTGACACCCTCCTTCCATATCAAAAAAATATTAGATAAATGCCACTCCAATTATGGCGATTCATAAAAATTCCACTACAATTTCCAAACTTTGAAAATGCCACTGCAATTTTTGCAAACTTTGAAAAACGCCACTGCAATTTTTGGAAACTTTGAAAAACGCCACTCCGGACTTCGAAAAATGCCACTGGAAATGGCATGAAATGGCATTTTTAAAAGTTTGGAAATTGTAGTGGCATTTCTCAAAATCACCAGATTTGGAGTGGCATTTATCAAATTAACCCAAAACAAAAATAACTGGGCGAGCTGCTGGGTCCCTGGTGTCAGCTGCTCGTTGTGTAATTCTCTCGTTTATTGACTACATTGACAATGGGATGGGAACTAGATGTCAGAAATCCATTAGGAGGAGCCATTTTTTATTGGCTTGAAATAAGGAGGCACTTGCTTGCGTACTACCATGACCTTGGTGGGTCCCTGCTGTCATCCTCTCCACGTACAATCATCTCCTGATTGTGTACGCATCAACCTGGTAGGCCCACAAGTCAGCCTCTAAACCTGTGGCGGACAAATACAACCCATTTAAAAAATAACAGCGCATTCCATACGTTCAAACAGAAAGTTCAACATTCAGAGCAAAGTAATAGGTCTGATCCAGATATAGAGTACTGAACTTCCATGTGGTCCCGTTCCAACATGTCAGTGAGACGACTGCGAGTCCTTTTGTACAATTTCCGAACGGAGGTCTATGTAGGCCGGGGCGCCTCTTCCTATACCATGGCAACCATCCATCGACTCTTCGCCTTTCCCTCTCGATTTGGAACTGCTATCGCACGCTCTTCCTCCCTCCTCCATTTGCCTTCACCCTTCCTTGTGCCATTGTTCGATCATCTTCTCCATGGAGGGAACAGGCCGAAAATGACCCCATTATTCTTGCCGTGATCTAAATGATGACACGATGGAGGAACTCATTGATCGGTGCGATGTCATCACCTCGGCTAGCATGGCAGGTTCATCCAAGGCCATTCTCGACTCAACTAATAACATCATTACAAGGAACCCAAGGGTCCAGGAGCTGTTTGATCTCCCCTATCTTCTTCACCGTGACCTTGCTCACTGGCGCGGGGACGACGGAAGCCTCGCCTTATGCAAGTTGATGCCGCTTGATAATGATACGTGTGATGATAAGATGCCATATCTTGAGGGCAAGGCTTGGGCAGGCGCAAATGAAGATTGGGTTGTTTATATTGGGTACAACTGCGAGTGGGAACTTGTGAATGTGTACACTCGTAATAGGGTTCCACTTCCAAAAATCTCAGACTGCCCAGAGGTTGAGCACACAGATGATCTACATGGTTCAAACTACGATCATGGTAAATGTCGTCTACGGAAGATAGCAATTTGTCAAGTTCCCAACCTCTCTTGGGGTTACACGAACTATGAAGTTGTTGCTATCTTCGACAAGCTTGTTGCCTTCCTTACTTCCACGCCTCGATGGATATTGCTGCAAAATCAACTTCTGTACATGGATGAGTACTATGATGCAATTCAATACGAGGGTCTTGTGTTTGTTGCCACCACTCGTGGCACTGTTTTTGCATGGAATCATCATGCATTCGGTACATTTGTCTTCCACAGTAATTATAATTGTTTCATCCACATGCATGCGGGTTAGCTAGTTTCCCTTTACTAATTAATCAACCTTCTTGTGTTTCCATGGTCCTATGTACATTCCACCACCTATACTTGAAAAAATTTATAACCAAGGGGGAGATGACGATGCTAATGATCATGAGCATGAGGACGAGCAGGACCCATATCCTGGGTTGCGCCTGGCAACTTATTCTGATGGATCACCTCTTCTTGTTTGTATACAGGGCATTGCTGATGTTACTAAGGAAGCAGGTGTTGTCTCGCATGGTCGCACTCTCCGGACCTATTCCAACTAGTGTACTAGCGCCAACACCTTCTCCCTGGTTCGGTATTAAAAGTCTTGGAGGGAACTTACTCTTCCTTGGACAAAACTATCCAATCATGGTGAAAGGCGATCCAGCTGCTGTTGACACAACGTTACTACCATTTATGAGAAACAACTGTATCTATGCCTCGGTCATTACTATGTTTCCCTACCATCGCAATATGGGTCCTGACATAGCCAGCTTCAGCCTGGATGATCATTCCTACGTTGGTCTCGAGACTGACAGTGGTTGGCCCTTCCCAGAGAATCACTTCTGGTTCAAAGCAAGCGTTTCCAATGCTGAGGATTGGTTGAGATGAAGTTCATTTCATTGCTTGCTATTTGTTGTGTGACGAGAACTTTAGTATTTACTAGAATGTATCGTCATTGTCGTTGCGTGTTCATGACCTGTTGTATGTAATAAAATGATATGCCTGTGATAGACTTACTAAATTTATGAATGGCTTTCGAGTCGCTTCTCTGAGTGGGTGTTGCAACGAGGCAAAAAAATATTTTCTGAATATGTAATTGTACGTGCATTGCAACAGGTTATCGGATGAGTCCAATTAACAATAGTACTACTACTATTTGTACTAGCTTCACATGCTTCATGCGTCGGGTGGTGTTTTTACTGTAGCTGTGAATCCCATCATCCTAGGTCCTCGAATGAGTCTAGTAGAAATTGCGTTCTGATGTTTGGGTTCAAACTTTCAAAACTGCTGCACTATCTCTACGTCTATGTATACGTAATACAACAAGTTTTAAACTTGAGATCAGCCACCCAGCCTCACAAAGAACACTTTTTAACCTAGCACGGACTCTAGGTAATTTTGCCATAGTGTGAGGTGGGCCATATGTTAATGTGAGGTGGAGTAGTACACTAGGGTGGCATGGGCCAGAACAAGCATTCACGTCCAGGAGTACGGCACACGCCACCAACACAACTTCCATCTGACACCATATTTCTTGGAGTCCATGCTACAGCTATCTCTTCAACCTCGTTATTTCTCTAACTCAGCCATCGCACGGCGGGCGGGGTGGGGGTTTGTCGATAGTCGGTTTCCTCAACTGTGATCCCACTTGTAAGGCCAACTCCAACTCACGACCCCAAACAAACCCCTATGGCTTCGCTCGTGTGGGGGACCGAAGCCATCCCGCGCGGGCGCTAGGTCTGACAAGACGGCCTTGTCATCAGTGTGTGACCTCTGTGGCAACCGTCCGCTCCCCACTATCCTTTTCATTGACATGTGGTCCCATTCCCACATGTTAGTGAGACGATGGTGAGTCCTTTTGTACAATTTCCGAACGGACGTCTATGTAGGCGGGGGCGCCTCTTCATGTACCGTGGCAACCGTCCACCGACTCTTCGCCTTTCCCTCTCAATTTGGAACTATTGTCGCACACTCTTCCTCCCTCCTCCATTTGCCTTCACCCTTCCTTCTGCCATTGTTTGATCCTCTTCTCCATGGAGGGAACAGACCGAAAACAACCCCATTATTCTTGCCCTGATCTGAATGATGACGTGGTGGAAGAACTCATTGATTGGTGTAACATCATCACCTCGGCTAGCATGGCAGGTTCGTTCAAGACCATTCTCGACTCAACTAATAACATCATTACAAGGAACCCAAGGGTCCAGGAGCGGTTTGATCTCCCCTATCTTCTTCACCGTGACCCTGCTCACTGGCGCGCGGACGACAGAGGCCTTGCCTTGTGCAAGTTGGTGTCGCTTGATAATGATACGTGTGATGTTATGATGCCATCGCTTGAGGGTAAGGCTTGGGTAGGCACAACTGGATATTGGGTTGTTTATATTGGGTACAACTGCGAGTGGGAACTTGTGAATGTGTACACTCGTCACAGGGTTCCACTTCCAAAAATCTCAGACTGCCCAGAGGTTGAGCACACCGGTATTCTACGTATGTTCAACTACGATCATGGTGACTGTCATCTACAAAAGATAGCAATTTGTCGAGTTCCCAACCACTCTTGGGGTTATAGGAGTGCTTGTGTTGTCGCTATCTTTGACAAGCTTGTTGCCGTCCTTCAAGGTTCGACTCGATGGATATTGCACAAAAATAAGTTTCTATACACGGATGAGTACTGTGAATACGAGGGTCTTGTGTTTGCTGCCACCACTCATGGCACTATTTTTGCATGGAATCTTGATGCATTCGGTACATTTATCTTCCAGAGTAATTATAATTGTTTCATCCACATGCATGCGGGTTAGCTAGTTTCCCTTTACTAATTACCCTTCTTGTGTTTCCAAGGTCCTGTGAACTTTCCACCACCTATACTTGAAAAATTTTATAACCAAGGGGGAGATAATGATGCTGATGATCATGGCATGAGGACCCATATAGGAGTACTCAGTGGCGCTTGGCAACTTATTCCGATGGATCACCTCTTCTTGTTTGTATACAGGGCATCGCTGATGTGACTAAGGAAGCAGGTGTTGTTTCGCATGGTCGCACTCTCCGGACCTATTCCAACATCCATTGCAATGTATTTGGGATGGATACTAGTGTACTAGCGCCAACACCTTCTCCCTGGTTTAGTATTAAAAGTCTTGGAAGAAACTTGCTCTTCCATGGACAAAACTATCCAAACATGGTGAAAGGGGATCCAACTGCTGCTGACACAATGTTACTACCATTTATGAGAAGCAATTGTATCTATACCTCGGGCATTGCTATGGTTCCCTACCGTGGATATCACTATATGGACCATGAAATGGGCCGCTTCGGCCTGGATGATCAGTCCTGCGTTGGTCTCGAGATTGACAGTAGCTGCCCCTTCCCAGAGAAACTCTTGTGGTTCAAAGCAAGCGTTTCCAACGCCGAGGAGTGGTTGAGCTGAAGTTCATTTCATTGCTTGTTATTTACTATAATGTTTTGTTAGAACTAATCTATAATCCAACATGTATCCTCATTGTCATTGTGTGTTGATGAGTTGTTGAATGTAATGAATGGTACATTTGCATATGCATGTCATAATCTCAATTTATAAATGGTTTTTGACTCACTTGTGGGAGTGTTAGTGCCGTAGTAGTATAGCCAGCATCCGTAGTAGTATGAAGTTGCCACATCACATAGAGCCAACCAATAGTTAGTTCTAGTTAGATCAACTAGAGCTAGGTGTCGCATGGAGGCCGAGAAATATGGTGATAGCATGACTGTGTGAGGTGGGCTTGTATGTAGTAGTATGATGTAGGCACAGGGCTTGCCGTGTTTCCTACTCCTCCGGTCTAAATGTGGAGAAGATTTGGTCGAGGTCTTCCTCCTTTTGCCGACACGTGGGACATCCAGCATGCAGGTCGTGTCATGCAAGAAAATGGAGTGGTAGTTGAAGCCATGTGATGTGCATCTTGGGTTAAACTGTAAATAGAATCTTACTACTCTTGAGTAACTCCAAAAGCGGCCACCAAAGATCTTTATTGGATTTTTTTCATCACCAACACGTCAAGGTGAAAGATGTGCAGGTTCAGTGGGTCCTCTTCCGTTTTCACTGACATGTGGGACTGGATGTGAGCAAATAGATGATGGGCTCCGCGCGTTTGCTGGCTGGCTGAGAAGAGAGATGGAGGAGGGCTGAGCACAGACTCCTGGAAATTTGTTCTACATAACCAGCACCTCGATATAGGCTTGATATAGTGGGGTGGCATGGGCCATAACTAGCATTCACGTCTAGTAGTACGGCACACGCCACCCACACGAGTCCCATCCGACACCAATTTTCTTGGAGTCCATGCTACAACCATCTCTTCTCCCTCCTGTTTTCTCAGCCATCACGCGGTGGGAGGGGTGGGGGTTTGCCAATAGTCAGTTTGCTCAACTGCGGTCCCACTTGTAAGTGAAAATGCAACACAACACGCATTCCCCCTTGAGCGGCGTGCCAGACCAACCGTGTGGGGGTGCGATGTATGCGAACACGGCAGGCTTTTCCTTTTGAACTTGTAACATGTAAATTTTGGTTCTGCTCCATGGCGCGACTGATAGGTAGAAATAAGGATTTTCCCTAGAGTAATGGGAAGTTTGGTTCTAGCACGGTTCATGCATGGAGTACGTACGAAAATTATGAAGTTGATGCAAAAGGTAAGATAATTACTAGTAGTACCATACACTACTACATGGATTTTGTCGGCGTCCTGGGAACGGGGGTCCCCAGACTTGCCTGCTTGCGGCCCATGGCGTGGCACTACCTGCGGCCCTGTATGGCCTACCTTCATCAGCGAACACTCAAGACCCTCACGAGGGGCCAAGCCTCGCGAGGCGGATGACGCAAGACCTCCTCGGGGGCGGCCTCACCAGGCTAGCTCGCGAGGGGCGGAGAGATCAAGGCGAGGGGCACCTCGCGAGGTCCCTGTGACGCAAGCCATGACGACCAAGGCCAGGCGGGTGCCAGCGCACACAGTGTCCTCATGTCCTCTTTGGTACTAAGGAGGCAAGCGCAGGCGAGGAGTCCCGATGCATCAGGCAAAGGTTTCCATATCGGTGCAACAAGACCAAGACCAGCAGGACGGCAGGACGGATGTCACCGTGGAGCCCAGGACGGCGTTACCACCAGAACCTTTGGCAGGCAAAGACCACCTTTTGTCAGGATAACTTCTACTAGTTGTCTCCCTTCAAATTTGGCCGTTGTGGGATCCCTTCCTGCCTACATTTGGGAAGAGGACCAGGGCCTCTATAAATAGGATAGCCACCACCGTACTCGAGGATCGACTCATCTAGGATTGGATCCACTCCACCAAGGCCATCTCACCAGCTCATCGAGCTCAAGGACACCTCTCCTGAGGAGGTTGTTCTTCCCTTGTACTTGTTCATCCTCAGCCCAAGAGGCAATCCACCACACCACACTAGAGTAGGGTATTACACCACAATGGTGGCTCGAACCAGTATAAACCCTGTGTCCATTGTTCTGCGATTTCGACGTGCTGAGCTTTGAGATCATGGTGAGAGCGTGAGCTTGGGGGGGAGAGATCTTCGTGCGCACCCCAGAGTTCGAACCTCAAGGGTTTTGCCGGAACCTGAAATTCGACATTTGGTGCGCCAGGTAGGGGCGCGCCGAAGCCTCTCTTCCATCAGCAGACACGCCAACGCTTTGCAGCGCTGATGTCTGGCGACCCGAGGGCCGACGCCGACCACTGGGAAGCTTGGCCAGCCCGGGCGGCATCGTCCGCCCAAGAAGACCTCAACTCCGCGCTCCAGGCGGCACGCGCATCGCCAAATGCCGCGGGGCACGGGCAGCGTGGTCCGGCGCCTTCCACCCTTACCCCGCGGCGTGCGTGGACCGCCGCAAGGGCCTCAAGCTATGCCGCAGCAACGGTGCTGCACACCCGACGGGAACAAGTGAACATGAGGGCCGCGCTCACAGTGGCGCGGGAGCTATTGCGGTGCCGACTGATGAAGAGCGGCCGAAATGCATTGCTGGAGCGCGTTGCCGAGCTATTGGACGCTGTAGCCAGGGGTATGCCACCTTTCTGCTCCTTGCGTATGCCTCAGGCTGCGGCCGGATCGCACGGTGGGCCTTGTCGTGCCCGCGCTCCCCCGGGCGCACCAGGAATTTTCGTCGGCACCGGCGCAACCAGTGGCGCCGGACACCCAACCGCACATGTGCCTCTGCCGATGGGCACAAGCATAAGCATTGCCACCTGCGGCCCCGGCAGGATGCCGCCTTACCATCCTCAAAGCGGCACGCCGGGCCGGACAATGTGGAGCACGGGGCACTTCAGCGAGGTTTCTGGGGCGACGGCTCCGGAGGCCTATGTGCCCCGCATGATGGACCAGGAGTACACGCTGGAAGATGACCCCGGCTCGTTCCTCGAGCCGAGATGGGAAGGGGAGACACTGGAAGTTGAGGCCTTCCAGGAGCCACCCGGGAGCCTCGCCGACCACGCCGGCGACAACAGCTATAGGGTACCACTAATCTCTCGGGAGCAGGCTTATGCTAACCATGGGTCGCAAGTGAATCAGGTCACAGTAATGGACGACGGCCCCAGCATGGCCGCCCCCTTCCACCAGGGGAAGTGCACTGGGGGCTGCGTGGGAGGAGCTGGGAGCAAGGGCCCTCCCCGCATCGCATGGAGCAAGGCGTCGCCCGGAGGTAGGTCCTCTGTCGGGGAGACACTGGCGAGCCTTCCCTGGTAGAGGGCATGTGGTAGCCGAGCGCGCCGCTAGCGTCCCCTTTGCCCCTTGGCATCGTCCTGGTTTCCGGACGCCCCAACAATGGTCGAGGGCAGCGCAAGGCGGGGCCCTCAGCTAGCAATTTGAAGCAAGGCTCACGCCTGTGAAGGTCTCCACTCGTGACACTCTCAGGTAATAATGAGTGGGGCTGTACACGCCCCGGAGTCTCCGGAGTGCCGCCCTTGGGCCTCGGGGGCTCCCGCCCATGTCCTAGTGGAAGCACCATGCTCCGCGCTGGCCGTCGACACTGTCCCCCAATGACTATGCTCACGGTCAGTGAAAGCATTTAGCTCCACGCTGGTGGGAAGAAAAGAAGACTAGCTAGGTGCCAGACGCGGCCATTTGCTTTTAACCTCTTTTCTGTAGCTCGGACTTGCAGCTTTGGGTCTTGAATTTGAAGTTGCATTTCCATTGGCAATCGTGGGGGCATCCTTTCTCATTCATGTTGATTTCGTGAGTTTCTGGATTTGTGTTCTATTTGAGATTTACATCCACTATCTCCCCCCCCTTTTCAAAAACTTTGCGGGCAGGGCCTGGCAGCGGCGCACACGCACTACGCATGCATCTCGCCATTACTTGAGCTCACTTCTTGCGAGGCTCTCTCGGGTGGACCGGTGGACCCCGTAGGATACCAAAACCTTGCAAGCTCATGAGGGGCTCCTCTCAGAAGGAATGCACATCCGCGACTGCCAAATCAGTTTGAAGCTCGACTAAACCAAAGTAAGTTACGGTAGGAAGCCCGCAAGGGGTGTCGCGAGCACCCAAAAGCGCACTTTAAACATAAGCCTAAGGAATAAAGTGGTATTCTATTTACATGAGGGGCTTCCCCTCCCCAAAATTCTCTTACATTGTGAGGGGCCATACCCAAGCTTTTGCGTGCAGGTTCAAAATAAAGGAGCACGGGCTCAGTTGGACATATTGCTCACCTCGTCTCCCGAATCGCTTCCGAACAGGCTGTTGGCGTCGTCGCTGTCGCTGTCTTCACCGCCATCAACCACATCGCCCTCCTCCACCGCGACCACCATCGCGTCGTCATCAGAAGCAAAGGCCCTAACTAGAGCATCCACATTGTCGTCCACCTAGTGCGCTAGGTTGCTCCGGATGACCTCAGGCACTGGGGAAATGGCGGCGGCAAAATAAAATTCAGGATTGGTGTTCAGGAGATTGCTGAAGACGCGGGAGAATGCGCGCCCGAGGAGGCCCCGGCTCTTTTTGTCCACAAGCTCGCGAGCCCTCTAAACTCGGTTTTCCAGGCGCGTCACGACGTCGTCGAAGAAGCGAAGATGGTTGGCGTAGTCCTCAGCGTGTGGGTGGGGAGCGTGCTCATCGCAGATGGTACCAAGCGCCTGTTTGGCCCTCGTCCTGAGGTCCTGAAGCATGGGAACATGCTCACACAGTAGCGTCTGCCGGTGAAGCGCCTCCTCCTTGCTCTGTTGTGCAAAGGACTCAACGCTGGCAACCCGCTGCTGAAGAGAGAGAGAGCAGCTCGGCGTGGGCGGAGGCCAGCTCAGCCTGCACTGAGATCAGGGCGGCTGCGACGGGTTTCTCACGCTATTCCGCCTCGGCCAGCCCTAACCTGAGGGCAGCGGTCCTGCCCACAGCCTCGGCTTCCACGAGCTTCAGCTTCAGGTCGTACCTGCCAGCAAGATCCGCGCGAGCCTCGGCTACCCTGCGGTCGACCTCCTCCTGGGCCCTGGCCTCACGCGCGCCGACAGCATCCTCTGCTTGGGTGACTTGGTGCTACCTCAGCTCCAACCGCTCAAGCTCAAGGCTGCGCTATGTGGCCTCCAGCAATAGCGCTTCCTCGTGCCTCGAGATCTCCTCCTCGTCGGACGGTGTGCCCTTGGTCGATGCCAAGGTAACTCTGCACGCCTCCGCCTGCTGCTCCAGGGAGGTGTTCAAGGCCTGGAGCTCCCGCCTGCGCTCCACGGCAGCTGCGTGGCAATTGTCCGCCTCCCTGGCCTCCTCCATGGCCCTTGCACTGGCCTCCCGCGAGGTTGCCAGGGATGCCTCGGCCTTCGCATTGGCTTGCTCACGCTGGAGGCGCCCGAGGTTGATAGCCACCTTCAGTTGATGCCACTCCTCCACCAGCCGAAGACCCTCGGCTTCAAGGCGAGCGTCAACATCCGCATATTCTCCGCCGAGTTGGCTCAGCGTGCCCATTGCCTCCTGAAAGAGCTCGTGGCGGACGGCATCCCGCTCTTGCGCAAACTAGAGCATGCAACCAGGTCCATCCCCCACTGCAGGGGTTGTCGAAGGGATCCGAAGCGGCTCGTTCCCTCCCAGCAGGGGGCGGGAGGCCGACGCTTCCCCGGTCACCGTCTGGGCCTCGGCGGTGGCCTGGACGGTGAGGGCCTTTTGCTTGAAGAAGAAGGCAGGATCGAGGTCATCCAGCCGCCATCCACGACCAGGGGTGGAGCCCTTGGCACACCCCTTGCACCCCGGACCGGGCCGCGAAGGAAGGGCAGCAGGAGCGCAAGATCAAGGCACCAGGCCGGCACACCCATCTCCCCCGCCGATCTTGCCCCGGGCGCGGCGAGCTGGCGCGAGACACTCAGAGTCAATGGAGGGCCCGAGGTAGGAGGAGGTTGCTCTTCTGGAGATTTCGTCACCCTGGCAAAAGGGGGCCTGAGAAACCACGATCAAAAGAGAAGATGGCACCTAAGAATTACGAAGGTAAGGTACTCACTCATCCATGGCAATATACTTCCTCTGCTTCAATGGCCGGAAGGCATCACTACTGCAGCTTGGAGAACCCTTCCTCTTGCGGAGGGCATCAAAGTCCAGTCGGAGCCGGTCAAAGCCCTGGACACGGCCACCAGTGCTGGGCGCAGCTGGTGAGGCTCCTGAGGGGATGGCCTCGGGAGTGCTAGCCTGAGGGGAGCCCTCGCGCTCTGCCTCAGGGTGACCGTCGGGGCTTCGGCCTCAGGAGCAGTGGATCATGTCACCCCCTCAACCATCACCTCAGGGCGAAGGTGATGAGCCCCGGGAGATGGCGCCTCGGGAGCCTCGAGCGGGGTCGGCACCACAACAGTCGTATCTCCATCCCTCAGTAGCACTCGCCCCCCTCCCCCCACCCCCCACCCCTGCGCACCCACTCTTGAGGCGAGCTCGGCACTGGCGGCAAGGAGGGGAAACACACAGACAGGGTTCTCGCGAGGCCCTTCAAGGCCGACTAGACGCAGCCCCCACTCATCGAAAGGGGGCATCTACGCCACGGACTCCACCCTGTTCGAGCAGCAGTACAAGGGACAACCCTCCTACGGCATGTCGGCTGGCGAAGGGTCGCCCGTCAGGACCTCGAGCACCATTCTCGCACCTCAGGCGGGAGCCCAGACTCATGGAGCCTCATACGATCCTTGCTGCCGGAGAAGGCGCACATCGGTCAAGAATGGCGCTAGAGTGGAGCGATGCAGCATCGGAGGAACTCCTTCATCACCATGGGCGCGATCACACCGAGATCTTTCAGCCTCTTCAACCGGAGCCAGACGAAGGCAAGGCATGGGTCAGCAAGCCTCTCGTGGCCCCAGCCGGAGCTGGGGATGGCGGGCGCCAAAGGAGGCCAGAGTAGGGGGCTGAGCACGCCAACATCCACAAACACCCACCGTGCCCGAAACCCACTCGCAGATGGTGGGAGCTCAAAGTCAGTCCCTGAGCCGGCTGTCGCAGCCATGGCCTGGAAGCTCAGGCATCCCGAGCATTGCCTAGGATCAGGCAGGTGCACCGAGAAGAAATGGCGAAGTAGGGCCACGGAAGGGGCAATGCCCACCATGGCCTCGCAGATGAAGGCGTAAACAACAAGAAGAGCGACGGATTGGGGATCTAGGTGCAGCATATGGATTTGATAGTGGGACAACACGACGTTGAAGAAGGCGGGGAAAGGAGGAACCAGGCCTGCCCACAGGGCATCAATGAAGAATTGGACTTCGGTGGCTGTCCTGTCAATAGAGGCGCTGGATGGAGGCCAGGCCGCCGTCTCCCCCCATTCGTTGAAGCCGGCGGCAAGAGCTGGTGGGACCTTGTCCATGGATTCCTGGTTGAGAACCAACGACCGACTCACGGCGGGTTTGACTGGAGGTGGCTCGGCTGAAGACTGGGACTTCTTCTTCCCCTTCGTCGTTCGGCTCGGCACCATGGCGACGGGGAGGGCTGAGCTCAGGTCAAGTTGGGAGAGGAGGGTGCTGTTTTGGAAGGCGAAAGAATTGGGGAAGTGCGTCACCAGCAACGAGGGAATAACTGTATAGGTCATGGTGGCCGCCTAGCCACGCGGATATCAAGGCAGCATGGGGAAGCGGATACACACACGTCCCATCAATCGCCACATGTCAACTGAGGCCGCAGGCTGTTGGGGTCCATGGGTCTCCACACTTGCCCCTTGGCTTCGCCTCGACGCCAAGTCCGAGCGTGCCTTGGGCCCGGAGGCTACTGTCGGTGTCCTGGGAACGGGGGTCCCCAGACTTGCATGCCTGCGGCCCATGGCGTGGTACTACCAGTGGCCCTGTACGTCCCACCTTCATCAGCGAACACTCAAGACCCTCATGAGGGGACAAGCCTCGGGAGGCAGACGATGCAAAACCTCCTTGGGGGCGGCCTCACCAGGCTGTCTCACGATTAAGGCGAGGGGCACCTCACGAGGTCCCTGTGACAAAGGTTTCAGCGCGCGAGCGCCAGGCGGGTGCCAGCGTGCGTAGTGTCCTCCTTTCCTCTTTGGTGCTAATGAAGCAAGCGCAGGTGAGGAGTCCCGAGGCATCAGGCAAAGGTTTCCATATCGGTGCAACAAGACCAAGACCAGCAGGACGGTAGGACGGAGGTTACCGTGGAGCCCAGGACAGCATCACCACCAGAACCTTTGGCAGGCGAAGATCACCTTTTGTCAGGATAACTTGTACTAGTTGTCTCCCTTTAAATTTGGCCATTGTGGGTGTCGGTGTCAAAACCAGCGGATCTCGGGTAGGGGGTCCCAAATTGTGCGTCTAAGGTTGATGGTAACAGGAGACAGGGGACACGATGTTTACCCAGGTTCAGGCCCTCTCTATGGAGGTAATACCCTACATCCTTGTTGATTGATCTTGATGAATATGAGTATTACAAGAGTTGGTGTACCACGAGATCGTAATGGCTAAAACCCTAGAAGTCTAGCCTATGTGATTATGATTGTCTCTACAGACTAAACCCTCCGGTTTATATAGAAACCGGAGGGGACTAGGGTTATACAAAGTTGGTTACAGAGAAAGGAATCTTCATATCCGAACGCCAAGCTTGCCATCCATGCCAAGGACAGTCCCATTCGGACACGGGTGAGAGTCTTCGGTCTTGTATCTTTATAGCCCATCAGTCTGGCCCATGTCCAGTATGTCGGATGCCCAAGGACCCCTTAGTCCAGGACTCCCTCAATAGCCCCTGAACCAGGCTTCAATGACGAGGTGTCTGGTGTGCAGATTGTCTTCGACATTCCAAGGTGGGTTCCTCGTCCGAATACTCCAACACGGTCTTCGAACACAACGAACGTGTCCGAATCTGCAAAACCAGTACCACACACCATTGCAGAGAGTATAATATTTCACGAGTCCAATCTGCTGACAACTTTTTGTAACGTGATATCATGTCCCTGCCCGGTTATTATTTCGAACCGTTTTTCGGCCTACCGTTCCATATTTCGAGATGCGGCTTTATTGGAACATCTTGTCAAAGAAGATATTGTGCCCCCTTATTGCGGGATTCTTATCAATACGGGTATGGGTAATCCAATTGTGCCGCCTACATGGCCCCTGGGGAATAGGTGAGTTTTATGGCGAGTAGGGAGGCGCTTGATATTCACAACCTTTATAAGGAGATAAGGATTCACCTCTTTCACCCACGCCTTCTCTCTTTCCTCCTACCCACTCTCGAGCTCCAGCGCCCAAGTTCTCATCTTTTCTGCCTCAAGAAAGCACTCCGACCATATCTGGAGCACAGGGCAAGTGCATGGCCTCCACCGTCAAGCAGAAAGACATCACCAAGCTTCGGGAGGACAGATATTTTGCCAAGGAAGTCGCCCATCGGCTTCCGACCAAGGGACAGATCGTCCCTACCCCGAAGCCCCATGAGTGAGTAGTTTTCATCCCCCACTTCGTCCGCGGGCTGGGATTCCCACTCCACCCTTCGTCCGCGGGCTCATGTTCTACTATGGGATGGATTTCCATGATCTGGCCCCATATTCCTTCCTCACTATCTCGGCATTCATCGTCGTGTGTGAGGCTTTCCTCCGCATCCCACCCCACTTCGGATTGTGGCTGAAGACCTTCAATGTGAAGCCGAAGGTAGTGGGCGGCGAACATGCAGAGTGCAGAGGCGCCATGGTGAGCAAAATGTCCAATGTCCCGTGGGCCAAAGGCACCTTCATGGAGACTGTCAAGGGGTGGCAGAAGTTGTGGTTCTATGTCACAGAGCCCCACGACACTACCTGAGCCGCGGCTCCCGAATTCAAATCCGAGGCCCCAATGCGGCTTACCTCCTGGCAGGAGAAGGGCCTGGATTGGTCTTTGTCGGACGAGCTGACAGCACTTCAGGCGTGCATCAGGAGCATGATGGACAAGAACATCAAGCTTGTTGATGTGATTTAGGCAATGCTACTTCGCAGGATCCTTCCATGCCAAAGCCGGGCTTATCACCTATGGGAGTTCCATCCAGACGAGCACAAGACCTTGCAACGGTTCTTTGGAACAACGCATGAAGATATCTAGAAGGTGCTCTTCAAGGCCAATGAGATGTGGCCGAAGACAACCGAGGACCGTGGGCACGACATGGCCCATCCTGCCAGTTCGGTAAGTTTTCCGTGTTTCAAGGTGTATCCCTTACTTGCTTACTCAAGGAGGATCTCCAAACTTCCCTATTTGTTTTTTTCAGGGTTGGACGAAGAAGGAGGAGTGGATTCAGTGTCCGGCTCCGCTGCTCAAGGAACCAACCATCCCGCTTCTGACAAAGATGCTGGTTCCGGCGCCCCACAAGGCGTCGGAGAAGAAGGACAAGAAGAAGGCCAAGGGGGCAAAGGTGGCCTCCATCCCAAGGGTACTTCGGACGTGGCGTCTGAAGAGGCAGAAACTCACTCCGCTGCCGAAGATGACGAGGAGGAGGAAGAGGAAGAAGAAAGCAACTCCCCCCCCCCCCCGAGGGAGGAATAAAGAAGAGGGCGGCCTCCACAAATCTGGAGGCGGAGGCATCCAAGAAGGGGAAGGTCTCCCTCGCAGGTAGATCCGTGTGGGACGTCGATAACAGCCCGGAACGACGCCCCCGAGATAAGCCCCAGGCCGAATCGTGAGTATTCAGAGACCCTGACGCATTCATATATCAGCCTCTTTACTTCATAATTTTAACATGTGGAATCGTGCACTTGCAGTCCGGCCCGTTCCGCCCTCGAGCGATCCTCGTCTTCGGGGAACTCGCTGGACCCGAAGGTGATGGACAGCGGGTCCCTTCCGGCGGCCTCCTCTCCCAGGGCCATGGATGACATCGAGGTGTTGTCCCAAAGGATCACACACCAGGGAGACACGTAGGAGGCCGTCAGGGCGGCGCCAGAGGGTGAGACCTCGGCCGCCGAACACATGGGGGAGCAGATCCCCATGGAGACTGCTGATGGGGGCCATGTCCAATTCGGGCCCCAGCCGAATACGGTCCCGGAGACCTATACGGCTCCAGAATCTAGTAAGCAGCCTCCTTCGTCGGAAGGAGGTGTGCCTATTCCGCCGGTGACCTTGGTCCAACCAGAGGCACCGGATACTCTACTGGAAGCGCTGCGAAGTGCTTCCATCATTGAGGAACACCGTACCCTCATGGGTGCGGTGATTGAGAAGATTCAGTCCGCGAAGAGCGAACAGACCGAAGCATGCGCAAGACTTTAACAGGCTTTGAGGTAAGCAATGCAATTTGTGAGAACAAAGTCAAAGTATAGACAGTAGCCCCTGAGACTCTCTCCGGTGTTCGGAAAGAAGAGACTAGGTAGATATGTCTATGTAAATAAGCAAGCGTCGCTGCTGGCCGCGACTTCTCATGCTGCCGAAATTTTCGGACTGAAGCGGAGTCTGGAGCGGGCCGAGGAAGAGCTTGGCCGAGTGAAAAAGCAGCTGGAGGACAAGCAGGGTATGTAATGACCTATTCAGATATAGCAAGATATGAATTGCTTGTGTTGATAGTATAATAATTTGTAGGAGCAGCGTCCGAGGTGGAAACCCTCAAGGCAGTGCTAGCCGAAGCCTAGAAGAGGGCGGCAGATGAACAGGTCGCCCGCGAAAAGCACGAGCCCAGGGTCGGTGAGGTCCAGCAAGAGCTACATGACACCGTGAAGAAATGCAAGTCCTTGGAGTGCAAGAATGCGTACCAAGAGTCCGATCTTGCCAAGGCCCGTCAAAGTGCACAAGAGGCCCGGGTCGAAGCCCAGGGCACCCTCCAGGAAATCCAAGAGGCCAAGAAAATTGCGGCGGGTAAGGCTTTTATTATGCAAAGCAAGTATGTGAAGAACAGATATCTCTTGCTAACCCAGACTTGGAGTTCTCCAGGGGCGTTTGCGGATCTCCCACGCACTGTATCTGACGCTGCGGGATGCTTCCGAGCCGAAGAGGGGAGCTCAACAGAGAAGTTGTTCTGGTCGCAATACCTTACGCTAGAACACCCGGTGCCTTTAGCGACCAGCTAAAATAGTTGGTCGATCTCCATAGGGTGGCCGAACTAGCCATGAAGGATTTAATAATCCGGTTGTGGCCTGCAGAAGCTATACCCGGCAACTACTTCGGACTCGTGAAGCGGCTGGTCAATGCCTGCCCTTGGCTTGACGCCATCAAGCGGTCGGTCTGCATAGAAGGTGCGCAGATGGCCTTTGCCCATGTCAAGATACAATGGGCGAAGATGGACGCTGTCAAGCTCGCGACCGAAGGAACGCCCGCGGGCAAGGAGCACTGCACGCCCGAGCGGTATTTTGAAGATGTTCTGAAGGGATCTCGCATTGTGGCAGAGCAATGTGCTAAGGACATTATTTTTTAATGAATATATTCATGTTATCTCGTCTTGTATGATAAAAACAAGGCTGATATGTAATATGATGCTTTGTTGTTTATTATTTAAAATTTTACCTCTTGTGCGGCCGTTTCATCAAGTCTAAGAGTTGGCCAGTCGTCGGCTTCAGCCCCCATGTAGGTAGTACGGGGGTGTTCGGGATGAATCTAAACACTCTTTATCCAAGAATTTTGTCCTTGAAGGAGGTGTTTAGCGCAACGAATCAGGCAATCGTACTATGTGGCTTTCTCACCCTGAGTTTGGCAATAAAAATTTAGGCGCAGCCCCTAGTATCCGGACTAGTGTGTTGTAAACACCTGATCGGATAGGAACCAATTCATCGCATAATGCAGAAAAATTCGCTAAAGATTTGAAACCTCGAAAGAGCTCACTGATAACCCACAAGTATAGGAGATTGCAACAGTTTTCGAGGGTAGAGTATTCAACCCAAATTTATTGATTCGACACAAGGGGAGCCAAAGAATATTCTCAAGTATTAGCAGCTGAGTTGTCAATTCAACCACACCTGGAAACTTAATATCTGCAGCAGGGTATTTAGTAGCAAAGTAATATGATAGTAGTGGTAACGATAGCAAAAGTAATATTTTTGGGTTTTGTAGTGATTGTGACAATAGCAACAGAAAAGTAAATAAGCGAAGAACAATATAGGAAAAGCGCGTAGGTATTGGATCGGTGAAGGAGAATTATGCCGGATGCGATCGATCATGTAACAGTCATAACCTAGGGTGACACAGAACTAGCTCCAGTTCATCAATGTAATGTAGGCATGTATTTCGAATATAGTCATACGTGCTTATCGAAAAGAACTTGCATGACATTTTTTGTCCTACCCTCCCGTGGCAGCGGGGTCCTATTGGAAACTAAGGGATATTAAGGCCTGCTTTTAATAGAGTACCGGACCAAAGCATTAACACATAGTGAATACATGAACTCCTCAAACTACGGTCATCACCGGTAAGTATCCTGATTATTGTCACTTCGGGGTTAACGAATCATAACACATAATAGGTGACTATAGACTTGCAAGATAGGATCAAGAACTCTCATATATTGATGAAAACATAATAGGTTCAGATCTGAAATCATGGCACTTGGGCCCTAGTGACAAGCATTAAGCATAGCAAAGTCATAGCAACATCAATCTCAAAACATAGTGGATACTAGGGATCAAACCCTAACAAAACTAACTAGATTACACGATAAATCCCATCCAACCCATCACCGTCGAGCAAGCCTACGATGGAATTACTCACGCACGGCGGTGAGCATCAAGAAATTGGTGATGGAGGAAGGTTGATGATGACGATGGCGACGGATTTCCCTCTCCGGAGCCCCAAACGGACTCCAGATCAGCCCTCCCGAGAGAGTATAGCGCTTGGCGGCGGCTCCGTATCGTAAAATGTGATGAATCCTTCTCTTTGATTTTTTCTCCCCGAAAGTGAATATATGGAGTCAAGGTTGAGGTCGGTGGAGCATCAGGGGGCCCACGAGGCAGGGGGCGCGCCCCCCACCCTCGTGGACAGGGTGTCGGCCCCGTGACGTGGATCTTTCTTCCAGTATTTTTTAAATAATCCAAAATATTTCTCCGTTGATTTTCATGTCATTCCGAGAACTTTTATTTCTGCACAAAAATAACACCATGGCAATTCTGCTGAAAACAACGCCAGTCCGGGTTAGTTCCTGTAACGCCCCCGATGCAGCTATATCTCCCACGTGTCGAAGCACGACTTAGAGGCATAACCGCATTGAAAGCAATGTCGCAAGTGAGGTAATCTTCACACAACCCATGTGATACATAAGGGAAAGAGATACATAGTTGGCTTACAATCGCCACTTCACACAATACATGAATAAAGCATTGCATCAACCAGATACAATCAAGGTCCGACTACGGAACCAAAATAAAAGAAGACTACCCCAAATGCTACACAGATCCCCGATCGACCCCAACTGGGCTCCACTACTGATCAACTAGAACGAAACAACACAAAGGACAGGATCTTCATCAAGCTCCTCCTTGAGCTTGGTTGCGTCATCTGCACGGTTCAACGGCACCTGCAAGCTGGTTTTGGAAGTAATCTATGAGCCACGGGGACTCAGCAATCTCGCACCCTCGCGATCAAGACTATTTAAGCTTATGGGTAAGGTAAAGGTATGAGGTGGAGCTGCAGCAAGCGACTAGCATATATGGTGGCTAACATACGCAAATGAGAGCGAGAAGAAAAGGCAAAGCACGGTCAAACAACTATGATCAAGAAGTGATCCTAGAACAACCTACGTCGAGCATAACTCCAACACCGTGTTCACTTCCCGGACTCCGCCGGAAAGAGACCATCACGGTTACACACGCGGTTGATGTATTTTGATTAAGGTCAACTTTAGGTTTTCTACAACCGGACATTAACAAATTCCCATCTGCCCATAACCGCGGGCACAGCTTTCGAAAGTTCAATACCTGTAGGGGTGTCGCAACTTAGCCCATGACAAGCTCTCACGGTCAACGAAGGATATTCCTTCTAGCGGGAAGACCCGATCAGACTCGGAATCCCGGTTACAAGACATTTCGACAAGGTAAAACTAAACCAGCAACACCGCCCGAATGTGCCGACAAATCCCGGTAGGAGCTGCACATATCTCTTTCTCAGGGCACACTCAGATTGTGCAAGGTACGGGTAGGCCAGCCCAGAGTTGCCCCTGGTGGCCACCGGCAGCTGACAGGTTGGACCAACACTCAGAGGAGCACTGGCCCGGGGGGGGTTAAAGTAATGATGACCCTTGAGTCTGCAGAACTCAAGGGAAAGAAAAGGCTAGGTGGCGAATGGTAAAACTAATGTTGGGCATTGCTGGAAGAGTTTTATTCAAGGCGAACTATCAAGGGGTTCCCATTATTACCCAACCGCGTAAGGAACGCAAAATCCAGGAACATAACACCGATATGACAGAAACTAGGGCGGCAAGAGTGGAACAAAACACCAGGCATAAGGCCGAGCCTTCCACCCTTTACCAAGTATATAGATGCATTAATTAAATAAGATATATTGTGATATCCCAACAAGTAAGCATGTTCCAACAAGGAACAACATCTCCATGTTCCAACAAGGAACAAACTTCAATCTTCACCTGCAACTAACAACGCTATAAGAGGGGCTGAGCAAAGCGATAACATAGCCAAACAACGGTTTGCTAGGACAAGGTGGGTTAGAGGCTTGGTTCAACAATATGGGAGGCATGATAAGCAAGTGGTAGGTATCGCAGCATAGGCATAGCAAAAGAGCGAGCATCTAGCAAGCAAAGATAGAAGTGATTTCGAGGGTATGATCATCTTGCCTGAAATCCCGCAAGGAAGAAGAACGAGTCCATGAAGAAGACAAACGGACGTAGACGAACGGGTCCTCACAAACGCGATGTTATCGGAACCAACCTGAAGAAGCAACACCAGAAAGAAGCAAACAACATAGTAAACAACCAACACATCAACATGGCATGATGCACAATCGAGTATGATGCATGTCCGGTTTAATGAAGCATGGCATGGCAAAGTGCACAAACAATACTACAAATTAAGTGGAGCTCATTATGCAACTCCGTTGCATATTGACGAAACACCACGTTCAAGTTATTTAGTTCGATCTCGTTTATGTACCCAACAATATTAAATGTTGTTAGCATGGCAAGAGGTGAAGCATAATGAAACTATCTATCTAGGCAAGTTTAAATGAGGCCGGAAGCAACGAACAACAATTCCGGTAAATCCCCATATGCATATATTAGGTTTGGAACTGTTATGCCCTAAACACAATTTTAGAGTTATTAAACATGCAAAGAAAGGTCACCATGTTAAAATAGGCATTTTTCTACCCCATTTGCATATAAAGTTTGTTAGGTTTGGAGCTACGATTATTTAGTTATGATTTAAACCGTTTTAGCAAGTTATTTAAGCAAATTTAAACAAACATCATTTTAGTTATGTTAAACAAGGCGCTCAGGGGGGGTGGCCTCACCCAGTGGGCTTCGGCCCGGGTTGGTGGAGAGGCCAAGTCGGCAGGCCAAGAGCGGTGCGGGAGGTTGGCCTCGCGGGGCTGCAGCCTACGCAGGCACGGTCAAGGCGACGACTGGGTCTTGCACGGACAACGGTTATCGCCATGAGCAGGAGCAACGTCCCAGGCGCGGAAGCGCGGCATAGAGGGCAGTGCTGGAGGACTCCGGTGAGGAGGGCGGCGACCTCGAGGCGGGGATGAGGCTGGGATCACAGGGCCTTGTGCGGGATCCGGTCGACGGGCGCATAGGGGAGGAGCGGGCAAGCTGCTGCTGCTGCTCGTTTCTGAAAGAACAGAACCAATAGCAGGTTCAGGTCGACGGACGGCGAGAACGGCTGCCGGTGACATGGGACTTGGGCGCGAGGACTTGGGGATCCGGCGAGGAGAAGCAGAGGAGGGCTCCAGCGGCAACGCGCAGCAAGGCGCAAAACCCGCGCGGGGGCGAGGACGACGGAGGACGCTGACGAGCTTGCTTGGGGACGAGGCGGCCATGGCGCTCCTGCTTAGACGAAGTCAGCGGTGCCCAGCAGGATTAGTCCCTCAAGGTCGAGCTGCACCAGGAGACACAGGAACTCCTTGACATGGTTCCTTGGGCGCGGCGGCACTGCTGGCCCGGTGGTGCTCTGACAAAGATGGAGGCGACAAGCTTACGGAATGGACAAACCCGGCCGCGGGACACCGGATTCCGACGACAGCAAGGTGAAGTGGAGCTCGGGGAGGCATCCATGTCGTGATCGAGAAGAAACAGAGGAGGCGGGTGAGCTTGGCTCCGTGGAGGTGCTCGAAGCAGAGGATCCAGGGGCGCGTTTCCATTTGAGCTCGAGTGGCACTCGGGGTTGGTTGCGGCTTGTTGGGGATTTGTGCAGCGTGGAAAACACGGGAGGTGGTCGGAGGCTACGATTGGAGGGAGGGTGGATCTGAGAAGAATAGTGGTTGACTAGGTGGGAAAAACGAGGAGGAAGAAGATTGCGGCGGCGGCGATGGGATGGAAGGGATAGTCTGCCTAAAACCTAGGGTTAGACTGTTTATATAGGTAGGTTGGTTAGGTTAGGGGCTACTCGGTCCCTCTGATCGGAATCGGACGGTCGCGAATAAAATAGCTAGGGAGTCTAAAAAAGAAAACGGTGATGTTTTGTAGACGTTAGGGGATGATTCGGATCCAACGGTAACGACTGTCCGGGTCGGGTCCGGGACAGATTTCGGACGCGCGCGGGAGGAGGTCCGCGGACTGACGCGAGAGGTTAGGTAGGGCCTGGCGGTGAGAGGTAGACTGTAAAGACGGTCTCGAGCTGAGAGAAGAGAAGAGAGAGGGCCCCGGCGACTGTTTCTGGAGACCGAAAACGTCCGACGTTAGACCGGCTATCATGCCGCTATAGTTTAACGCTTGGGCTATCAGACGAACTCCCAATGCGATGAAACTTGACAGGCGGTCTATCTACACTATAATAAGACCGCACGCCAACTTTCAACCCAATCTGACAACATCTTCCGGCCACTTATAAAATACTATTTCGGACATGCCGCGGGCGTGTGCAATTGTGGTTGGACTCAGAATGGACAACGGACGGAACTGGGGGAACCCGGACGGATGCAGGTTTTGAAAACATGAAGATGCAATGCACATGATGACATGACAAGAAGCAGCATGCAAGCAAATGACATGGCAACAATAGCGAATAACAGGAAGACACCTGGCACATCGGTCTCGGGGCGTCACAACACTCCACCACTACGAGAGGATCTCGTCCCGAGATCTAGAATGGCACCGGAGGGAAAAACGGAAGAGAAAGAGAAGAGGTAAAACTAAGTTGCTTCTTTGACAAACGAGTGAGACCAAAGAACCTTGAAGAGGTTAAGCCATTTCAAGAAAAGAATACAACTGAGATCACAAATTTGAAAACACTCTGTTACAAAAGAGGGACAAGGAAGAATAACTTTGGGCAGCACTCCGGTTGAGAAGGGATGCAAGGCTTGATAAGATGAAAAGAACTTGAGGAAAAAGTCACAACACTCCGGTTAAAAAAACAAGATAGAGAGGGAAAGAATGGTATAATTTGGGCAGCAGTTCGACTGAAAACGGAAGGAACTGAACATGATCTTGACAACCAAGATGATGGGTTGAAGAGAGCAACATCACAAAGCCTCCGGAACAAAAGTAAGAATGGAATGGGATGAACGAAGGGAAACAAGATCTCGAGGGAGCACGCTTACAACAAATGCTAGAATGGAGTTGTTGGAAAACCAACAACGAAAAGAATAATCTTGATATGGTCTTATGAAATACATCTCAAAATTATGAGGTGACAACCTGCCACTCACGGGAAAATAATTGGATTGATATGAACAAATTGACGAGAAAGTATGTCGCACCGGAAAGGATAAATGAAGAAATTGGATCATTTATAAGCACCATAGATAGCAACAATCCTTAGGGAAAGCTTTAGGTGAAATATAACCCAAGATAACTCCAACAAAGAGGTAGATGGATTTAAAATACCTCATTCTTAATAATATGTGAATCATGAAACATGAACTCAAATTATCAAGAATGACATAATACCACCTCCGATAATATGGTAGCAAGAATTTGCACTCCGGATTTCAAGATGAAGAATCTTAAGCTCCTTAGAAAAGAATCTTGATGAACGCTTCGAGAAGGAAATAAATCCTTGATGAACCATCATGTAGCACCTTGATGAAGAACTCCGGTAAACAAAAGAATGGTCAAACAAAAGGAAAGAGAAGTTGAAAACACAAGTTGAATCCTTGTAACGATTTAGATGAATCTCCATGGTCAAATAATTAAGAGAACTTGGGACTCCAGGAAAACAATAGATAAAGTATCTCGAACCGAGAATTTGATATGATGAAGCACTCCGGAAAAAGAATTAATCACTTGGATGGAACAAGAATAAGAATTATGTTATGCATATCCTTCAACAATTTAATTGCTGACAAGCAACGGATTTGACATATTACTTATTATTGTAGAAAGAATTAAGATAGATATAGAGTCGACTTGGAAAAGGTCTTCAACGAACCACTGGTAGGATTGAAAACAACGAATAAATTGATATGGTAAACGAAGGAAGAGGAACTCTTGAACGAACCACCGTAAGAATTGGAAATGAACGATTAAAACATGAAGACACACCGGGAAGAATTAGCAATTAAACGAAGATGCTTGAGAGAATTTAGACCCAGGAGAACGAAAAGATTACGAGCTCATTAGAGAATCCTTGATTTAGACACCGGAATGATTTAGAGTATGAGAGCTGAAAGATGGAATTAATAAATCTTAGATGATGGGCTCCGGATAAACAAACTGAGAAGACTCTTGAATTGCTCCGGAAGGGTGAAAAGAATTCTCACAACCGAAAATAATTATGAGAGAATGGCATAAAACTAGCACCATGAATCTTGAAGAGAATGGAACACGATTAAAGAGAAACTCTTCTTCAGTCTTCAACTACAGAGAATGGCGGCGAGAAACACCACCATGAAACATTAAGACACTCCGGGATGAAAAATTAGAAATGTTGAAACAACGATGAAAATAATTTGAGAGATTTTGGAGGAAAACACATTTGACCGATGATAAATCATACTTACGTCAAACTTTGACAAGAATTTAGGATAGCTCCGGGAAAATAAGAAGAGTCAGGTAAGATCCTGGGAAAAGACCTGTGGGTTAGGGCCCACTCAAAAGAAACACCGTAGAATGATTTGAAAGAGAGATTGCACCGGTTGAATAAAAGACTTGAATAAGATAACAACCTCGAAAGATCTTGAACGAATGCAGAGTGGAAACACGAATCTTCAAGATATCTTCAGCACTCCGAAATAATTGAATAGTGAGAGTTGGAATGATAAAGAGGTGCACCGGCATGAGAAAGCATTGAAACGAGGAAAAATGTATGATCAACAAAACTTGACTTGAATCCACTGGAGAAGAAAAGAATGAATAATGGCAACTAGTAGAGCATCTTCTAGAGAACCACCGGGTAAGAACATTGGCGGAAAAGAATGGGGAGACTTCTCATCAATAAAATGGATAGTGATTAAGAAATATGAATCCTTCAAGAAAACAAGGGTGGGCGGGTGGGAAAACACCGTTGAGAAAAACTGATAATTGATCTTGGGAATGTTGAAATGATCGGATCCACTTGAAGAGAAGCACACTGGTTGAAAAGGATTGCCATGACAATCTCAATGATCAAGAGGGATTAGTATTCACATCGAAGTATGAGAACACCATTTAGAAAAGGTATGGAATCAACATTTGACTTCGAAGCAACTCGAATACCACATCTCAAAACAAAACAAGGATTGGCTTGCAGAATAAGCCGGAACAAACATATGATAGAGATTTCGTCCGAAGTTTTCGTGGTGGGGCCTACACGGGCTCGATCGTACAGCACCATCATGTACAAGGCAGTGCACATGACATACGAAGCGTCCCCGAGTCGGCATAGCCAAGGACTCTTTAAGACACAACGAGACCACTGTAAAACCAACCGTGAATAGGCGGACCACTAGACGTCGAACCCCAATTTCATATCATACATCTGTCGGAAAGATATCCTAAGAGCTACTTGAATTCCCACTTATAAACTCCCGAAATTTTCCGGTTATGCAATCAGGTGTTGGGGATACAGGGGAAGCATAATATCTCACCCAAATCTAGCAAATCCTACATCCGGTTGTATCCATCCTTCAACACATAACCAAGAAACTTTTGGAAATCGTCTACCTCAACCTTCGAAAAGCATATGTTATACGAGTTATGGCAATACTCCCGAACTCCTGCCCCAGTACTGGGTGGCGTCGAGGTTATCTCACCAACAACTGCATAAAAGAGATTTTCGATGTCGGTGAAACTAAACTCAGGTATTCCAGAACTGCAACGATAAAATTGTGACGACAACACCTCGGAGCTCAACTCCCCGGGACACTGCCACAACCCCTAAATGACAGGAGGCACCAAGAACAATGTTCTCGTCACAAATCCATCGGAACGATTCCAGGATACCCGCGTGATCCTAAATTTTCTTTTGTGAAATTTGATAAGAGAATAGTCAAAACACTACGTCAGGATGCCTCACCAGAGCGACGAAGGGACTGGGGAGTAAAAAGAATTCCTAAACTCTCCGATATATAATTCCTAATGACTCAAAACATTTTTCTAGACTCAACAGCGGCAGCTAATTCGATCAAGCAGTGGGGGCTCCTAATGTCGGGGAAGGCTCAGATTACCAACTTGTAACGCCCCCGATGCGGCTATATCTCCCACGTGTTGAAGCACGACATAGAGGCATAACCGCATTGAAAGCAATGTCGCAAGTGAGGTAATCTTCACACAACCCATGTGATACATAAGGGAAAGAGATACATAGTTGGCTTACAATCGCCACTTCACACAATACATGAATAAAGCATTAGATCAACCAGATACAATCAAGGTCCGACTATGGAACCAGAATAAAAGAAGACTACCCCAAATGCTACACAGATCCCCGATCGACCCCAACTGAGCTCCACTACTGATCAACTAGAACGAAACAACACAAAGGATAGGATCTTCATCGAGCTCCTCCTTGAGCTTGGTTGCGTCATCTGCACGGTTCAACGGCACCTCGAAGCTGGTTTTGGAAGTAATCTGTGAGCCACGGGGACTCAGCAATCTCGCACCCTCGCGATCAAGACTATTTAAGCTTATGGGTAAGGTAAAGGTATGAGGTGGAGCTGCAGCAAACGACTAGCATATATGGTGGCTAACATACGCAAATGAGAGCGAGAAGAGAAGGCAAAGCACGGTCGAACAACTATGATCAAGAAGTGATCCTAGAACAACCTACGTCAAGCATAACTCCAACACCGTGTTCACTTCCCGGACTCCACCGAAAAGATACCATCACGGTTACACATGCGGTTGATGTATTTTAATTAAGGTCAACTTCAGGTTTTCTACAACCGGACATTAACAAATTCCCATCTTCCCATAACCGCGGGCACGGCTTTCGAAAGTTCAATCCCTGCAGGGGTGTCCCAAGTTAGCCCATGACAAGCTCTCATGGTTAATGAAGGATATTCCTTCTCGCGGGAAGACCCGATTAGACTCGGAATCCCAGTTACGAGACATTTCGACAAGGTAAAACTTAACCAGCAACACCGCCCGAATGTGCCGACAAATCCCGATAGGAGCTGCACATATCTCTTTCTCAGGGCACACTCAGATTGTCCAAGGTACGGGTAGGCCAGCCAGAGTTGCCCCTGGTGGCCACCGGCAGCTGACAGGTTGGACCAACACTCAGAGGAGCACTGGCCCGGGGGGGTT
This sequence comes from Triticum dicoccoides, assembly GCF_002162155.2. Classification (NCBI taxonomy): domain Eukaryota; kingdom Viridiplantae; phylum Streptophyta; class Magnoliopsida; order Poales; family Poaceae; genus Triticum; species Triticum dicoccoides. Next base: position 200,322,588 of record NC_041380.1, read on the forward strand.
AAAATAATGATGACCCCTGAGTCTGCAGAACTCAAGGGAAAGAAAAAGCTAGGTGGTGAATGGTAAAACCAATGTTGGGCATTGCTAGAAGAGTTTTATTCAAGGCGAACTGTCAAGGGGTTCCCATTATTACCCAACCGTGTAAGGAACACAAAATCCGGGAACATAACACCGATATGACGGAAACTAGGGCGGCAAGAGTGGAACAAAACACCAGGCATAAGGCCGAGCCTTCCACCCTTTACCAAGTATATAGATGCATTAATTAAATAAGATATATTGTGATATCCCAACAAGTAAACATGTTCCAACCAGGAACAACATCTCCATGTTCCAACAAGGAACAAACTTCAATCTGCACCTGCAACTAACAACGCTATAAGAGTGGCTGAGCAAAGCGGTAACATAGCCAAACAACGGTTTGCGAGGACAAGGTGGGTTCGAGGCTTGGTTCAACAATATGGGAGGCATGATAAGCAAGTGGTAGGTATCGCAGCATAGGCATAGCAAAAGAGCGAGCATCTAGCAAGCAAAGATAGAAGTGATTTCGAGGGTATGATCATCTTGCCTAAAATCCCGCAAGGTAGAAGAACGAGTCCATGAAGAAGACAAACGGACGTAGATGAACAGGTCCTCACAAACATGACTTTATTGGAACCAACCCGAAGAAGCAACACCGGAAAGAAGCAAACAACATAGTAAAGAACCAACACATCAACATGGCATGATGCACAATCGAGTATGATGCATGTCCGGTTTAATGAAGCATGGCATGGCAAAGTGCACAAACAATACTACAAATTAAGTGGAGCTCATTATGCAACTCCATTGCATATTGACGGAACACCACGTTCAAGTTATTTAGTTCGATCTTGTTTATGTACCCAACAATATTAAATGTTGTTAGCATGGCAAGAGGTGAAGCATAATGAAACTATCTATCTAGGCAAGTTTAAATGAGGTCGGAAGCAACGAACAACAATTCCGGTAAATCCCCATATGCATATATTAGGTTTGGAATTATTCTGACCTAAACACAATTTTAGAGTTATTAAACATGCAAAGCAAGGTCACCATGTTAAAACAGGCATTTTCTACCCCATTTACATATAAAGTTTGTTAGGTTTGGAGCTATGGTTATTTAGTTATGATTTAAACCGTTTTAGCAAGTTATTTAAGAAAATTTAAACAAACAGCATTTTAAACATTTTAAACATAGATGAAAGTTGCAAATTATTAAATTAGATGAAAATCTAAGCAAGTTTCATATATAAAACATTTTGATATGATGCACGGTTGATGAGTTTTTATATGCATGAAGTGCAAGGGTTTTTCTGCAAATCTGTAAAACTCTGGTTAAATAGCAAATTCGCATAACCAAAAAAACATCCATGGGCCGAAACTGGGCAGCCCAACAGTGCATGGCCCAACAACAGGAATAAAAAAAAGGCGCTCAGGGGGGTGGCCTCACCCAGTGGGCTTTGGCCCGGGTTGGTGGAGAGGCCAAGTCGGCAGGCCAAGAGCGGTGCGGGAGGTTGGCCTCGCGGGGCTGCAGCCTACGGAGGCACGGTCAACGGCGACGGCTGGGTCTGCTGAATCACCATGAGCAGGAGCAACGTCCCAGGCGTGGAAGCGTGGCGTAGAGGGCGGCGTTGGAGGACTCCGGTGAGGAGGGCGGCGACCTGGAGGCGGGGATGAGGCTGGGATCATAGAGCCTTGCGTGGGATCCGGTCGACGGGTGCACAGAGGAGGAGCGGGCGAGTTGCTGCTGCTGCTCGTTTCTGAAAGAATAGAACCAACATCAGGTTCAGGTCGACGGACGGTGAGAACGGCTGCTGGCGACATGGGACTTGGGCGCGAGGACTTGGGGCTCCGGCGAGGAGAAGCAGAGGAGGGCTCCCGTGGCGACGCGCAACAAGGCGCAGAACCCGCGCGGGGGTGAGGACGACAGAGGACGCTGACGAGCTTGCTTGGGGACGAGGCGGCCATGGCGCTCCTGCTGAGACGAAGTCGGCGGTGCCCAGCAGGATTAGTCCCTCAAGGTCGAGCCGCACCAGGAGACACAGGAACTCCTCGACATGGTTCCTCGGGCGCGGCGGCGCTGCTGGCCCGGTGGTGCTCCGACGAAGATGGAGGCGACGAGGTCACGGACTGGACGAACTCGGCCGCGGGACACCGGATTCCGACAGCAGCGAGGTGAAGTGGAGCTCGGGGAGGCATCCATGTCGTGCTCGAGAAGAAACAGAGCAGGCGGGTGAGCTTGGCTCCGTGGAGGTGCTCGAAGCAGAGGATCCAGGGGCGCGTTTCCATTTGAGCTCGAGTGGCACTCGGGGTTGGTTGTGGCTTGTTGGGGATTTGGGCAGCGTGGAAAACATGGGAGGTGGTCGGAGGCTATGACTGGAGGGAGGGTGGATCTGAGAAGGATAGTGGTTGACTAGGTGGGGAAAACGAGGAGGAAGAAGATTGCGGCGGCGGCGATGGGATGGAAGGGATAGTTTGCCTAAAACCTAGGGTTAGACTATTTATATAGGTAGGCTGGTTAGGTTAGGGGCTACTCGGTCCCTCTGATCGGAATCGGACGGTCGCGAATAAAATAGCTAGGGAGTCTAAAAAATAAAACGGTGATGTTTTGTAGACGTTAGGGGATGATTCGGATCCAACGGTAACGACTGTCCGGGTCGGGTCCGGGACAGATTTCGGACGCGCGCGGGAGGAGGTCCGCGGATTGATGAGAGAGGTTAGGTAGGGCCTGGCGGTGAGAGGTAGACTGTAAAGACGGTCTCGAGCTGAGAGAAGAGAAGAGAGAGGGCCCCGGTGACTGTTTCCGGAGACCGAAAACGTCCTACGTTAGACCGGCTATCATGCCGCTATAGTTTAACGGTTGGGCTATCAGACGAACTCCGAATGCTATGAAACTTTCAACCCAATCCGACAACATCTTCCGGCCACTTATAAAAAACTATTTCGGACATGCCGCGGGCGCGTGCAAGTGTGGTTGGACTCAGAATGGACAACGGACGGAACTGGGGGAACCCGGACAGATGCAGGTTTTGAAAACATGAAGATGCAATGCACATGATGACATGAGAAGGAGCAGCACGCGAGCAAATGACATGGCAACAACAACGAATAACAGGAAGACACCTGGCACATCGGTCTCGGGGCGTCACAATTCCATTCAAATCATGCAAGTTAGAGTACAAAACAAGGGCAAAAGTGTTTGGAAAAGTAGATACGACAGAGATGTATCAACTCCCCCAAGCTTAAACCTTTTTTTGTCCTCAAGCAATTCAGTTGATAAACTGAAAGTGATAAAGAAAAAATTTACAAACTTTGTTTGCTCTTGTTGTTGTAAATATGTAAAGCCAGCATTCAGGTTTTCAGCAAAGATTATGAACTAAACATATTCACAATAACACTTAGGTCTGATGTTTACTCATATCAATGACATAATCAACTAGTGAGCAATAATAATAAATCTCGGATGACAACACTTTCTCAAAACAATCATAATATGATATGACAAGATGGTATCTCGCTAGCCTTTCTAAGACCGCAAAACATAAATGCAGAGCACCTTTAAAGATCAAGGACTGACTAGACATTGTAATCCATGGTAAAAGAGATCCAGTCAAGTCATACTCAATGTAAACTAACAGTAATGGATGCAAATGACAATGGTGCTCTCCAAATGGTGCCTTTTAATAAAAGGATGATGACTCAACACAAAAGTAAATAGATAGGCCCTTCGCAGAGGGAGGCAAGGATTTGTAGAGGTGCCAGAGCTCGGTTTTGAAATAGATATGAATGAAATTTTGAGCGGTATGCTTTCATTGTCAACATAACAACCGAGAGATCTCGATATCTTCCTGGCTACACACATTATAGGCGGTTCCCAAATAGAATGGTAAAGTTTATGCTCCCCCTCCACCAACAAGCATCAATCCATGGCTTGCTCGAAACAATGAGTGCCTCCAACTAACAAGAGTCTCGGGGGAGTTTTGTTTGCAGTTATTTTGATTTGATTTGCATAAATCATGGGACTGGGCATCCCGGTGACCAGCCATTTTCTCGTGAATGAGGAGCGGAGTCCACTCCTCTTGAGAATAACCCGCCTAGCATGGAAGATACAGACAACCCTAGTTGATACATGAGCTATTCGAGCATACAAAACAGAATGTTTATTTGAAGGTTTAGAGTTTGGCACATACAAATTTACTTGGAACGGCAGGTAGATACCGTATATAGGTAGGTATGGTGGACTCATATGGAACAACTTTGGGGTTTATGGAGTTGGATACACAAGCAGTATTCCCGCTTAGTACAAGTAAAGGCTAGAAAAAGACTGGGAAGCGACCAGCTAGAGAGCGACAACAGTCACGAGCATGCATTAAAAATAATCAACACCGAATGCAAGCATGAGTAGGATATAATGCACCATGAACATAAATATCATCGAGGATATGTTGATTTTGTTTCGACTGCATGCGTGAACATGTGCCAAGTCAAGCCACTCGAATCATTCAAAAGAGGATACCACCCTATCATACCACATAACAACCATTTTAATAGCATGTTGGCACGCAAGGTAAACCATTATAAGCTCCTAGCTAATTAAGCATGCATAAGCAACTATAATCTCTAATTGTCATTGCAAACATGTTTCTTTCATAATAGGTTGAATCAGGAATGATGAACTAATCATATTTACAAAAACAAGAGAGGTCGAGTTCATACCAGCTTTTCTCATCTCAATAAGTTCATCATATAATCATCATTATTGCCTTTCACTTGCATGACCGAATAGTGTGGATAATAATAATAGTGCACGTGCATTGGACTAAGCTAGAATCTGCAAGCATTCAATTCAAGAGAGAAGACAAGGTAATGTGGGCTCTTTGTTAGATCAACAATAATGCATATGAGAGCCACTCAACATTTTCATTATGGTCTTATCCTCTCGACCCCCAAAGAAAAAGAAAATAAATAAAACTATTTACACAGGAAAGCTACCAACAAGCAAAAGAAGAACAAGAAATTTTTTGGGGTTTTGTTTTTAATTACTACTACTACAGCATGAAAAGTAAACTAACTAAAAGCTACAACTAATTTTTTGTTTGTTTTTCTTAAGGTTTATCAAACACACAAGAATAAAGGATAAAAAGGGAAATAAACTAGCATGGATATTACAATGAAAAAGTATGAGCACCGACAACTAGCATGGGTGTGTGAACATGAATGCAATGTCAGTAAGAGATACGTACTCTCCCAAGCTTAGGCTTTTGGCCTAAGTTGGTCTATGGCCATGGCTAGCCTGGCGGATATCCAAAGTAATAGTTGGGGTCGTACTGAGAAGGATCCCCCTGGTGCCACTGGTTGGCAATCTCCTCCGGATTCCACTAATAAATAGACTGCCGGTGAGGATCAAATTGTGGTTATGGCTCTGGCTCTGTAGCTGGTATGGAGTTTCGGTAGGCGTGAATGGCCTCCGGCGGAACAAGGTACTTGCCCGCAGATAAGTCAAACAAGGAAGGGGCAGGCAAAGTAATAGTATCAGGGTGATTTTTATCAAATATCAGCTTGTAATTAAGCATATTTTCGTTATTCTTAACGATAAAATCATGTGCCACCATAATCTTATAGTCTAGAAAAACAGGAGGCAACAATTTCTCTTCCTTCTCATAATGTCTAATTGGTATGTTAAAATGTGCAGCGAGGCGCGAGGCTAAGATACCTCCCAAGATGGGGCCCTTAGTACGATTAAGATTTAACCGCTTTGCAACAATAGCGCCCATACTAAATGTGTCATCACGGAACAAGGCATGACACAAAATAACAATATCAGGGGCACTAAGGTTGCCACAGTTTCCGCGGCCAATTAAGCATCTACTAGCAAATATTGCAAAGTAATGTAAAATAGGAAAATGAATGCTAGTAATTCTTGCATCGGAAACCTTCCTCGTTTTCCCTATAGAAATTGTATCAATAAACCCTTCCACATCGTCACGATTTGGTTCCTCTACGCTGCCCTCAAAAGGGATCAAACAAACCCGACAAAAATCACGAAGTGACATCTCCTTATGCTCATCATATAATAAAATTCCACCATAGGTGGTGAGCTCCTAGCATGGAAATGGAAGTTTTGCACAAAGATATTGGTGAGTAAGAGATACTGTTCGTGTTGGTCGTGGAGGAAGGCGGTGAGGCCTGCATTCTCAGCCAACTCATAGAAATCATCATAAATTCCGGCTGCTCTCAAGAAATCATCGCAAGACTATTCACACGGCCGGACCTCTGCGGTGCGAGGGAGATTATACTTGGGATTCTTGTTCTCGAAACTTTGTTTATCCTTCGAGCTTCGGCTCGATGAGACCCTCAAAAATCTCTTCATCCTTTTCTGAAATTATTAGCAACTTCAAAATAAAAGTGAACCATCCTCAACAAAATTGATAGCAACTACTCCTACAAGTTCCTAGAGGCAATATCATGCATTAAAACTACTTTGACCATATAAATTTGACATGCAAGCTCAAGAACAGGGTCACCTAAGCAGCAAAACTTTGCAATGAATAAAGCACTAGAACAAAAACTAATTGGACCATTGGAGGAGTCACATACCAAAGAACAATCCCCCAAAGCAGTTTTGTGAATGGAGCTTTGAGCTAGGAGATCGAAAATGGCAGCAAGATGAGCTAGAACTCGGGTTTGAGCTGGTTGGTGATTTTTTGGGGAGGAAGAAGGAGTGTGTGGTAGCTGGAATAAGTGGAGGGGAGCCACCATTGGCCCAGGAGGCAGGGGGCGCGCCCTGGACCCTCGTGGCCAGGTGCTTGCTCCCCCTGATGTGTTCTTGGTGCGAGATATTCTCAAATATTCTAGAAAAAATCATATTTAAATTTCAGGGAATTTGGAGAACTTTTATTTTTGGGGTATTTTTTATTGCATGGATAATTCAGAAAACTGACAGAAAAATACTATTTTTGCTTTATTTAATATAAATAACAGAAAGTAAAAGGAGGGTACAGAGGGTTGTGTTTTCTAACTTCATCCATCTCATGATCATCAAAAGGAATCCACTAACAAGGTTGATCAAGTCTTGTTAACAAACTCATTCCGAATAACATGGAACCGAAGAAATTTCGAATAACACTAGGTTACCTCAACGGGGATATGCATGTCCCCAACAATAAGAATATCATATTTCTTCCTGACAGTAGGAAGAGGAAATTCAAAACCTCCAATAGTTTGTTGAAATTTTTCCAACAGAATTGATACTGTGGACTTGAGGTTATTTCCTCGGAAAGTGTACTGTATGCTCATTACCATTAACATGAAAAGTGAAATTGCCTTTGGTGCATTCAATAACAGCCCATGCAGTATTCAAAAAGGGTCTTACAAGAATAATAGACATACTATTGTCCTCGGGAATATCAAGAATAACAAAGTCCGTTAAAATAGTAACGTTTGCAACCACAACAGGCACATCCTCACAAATACCGACAGGTATAGCAGTTGATTTGTCAGCCATTTACAAAGATATTTTAGTAGATGTCAACTTATTCAAATCAAGTCTACGATATAATGAGAGAGGCATAACACTAACACCGGCTCCAAGATCACATAAAGCAGTTTTAACATAGTTTCTTTTAATGGAGCATGGTATAGTTGGTACTCCTGGATCTCCAAGTTTCTTTGGTATTCCACCCTTAAAAGTATAATTAGCAAGCATGGTGGAAATTTCAGCTTCCGGTATCTTTCTCTTATTTGTAACAATATCCTTCATATACTTAGCATAAGGGTTCATTTTAAGCATATCGGTCAAACGCATACGCAAAAAGATAGGTCTAATCATTTCAGCAAAGCGCTAAAAATCCTCATCATCCTTTTTCTTGGATGGTTTAGGAGGAAAAGGCATGGGTTTCGGAACCCATGGTTCTCTTTCTTTACCGTGCTTCCTAGCAACAAAGTCTCTCTTATCATAATGTTGATTCTTTGATTGTGGGTTATCAAGATCAACAGAAGGTTCAATCTCTACATCATTATCATTGCTAGGTTGAGCATCAACATGAACATCATTATTAACATTATCACCAAGTTCATGTTCATTACCAGATTGTGTTTCAGCATCGGAGATAGAAATATCATTAGGATTCTCAGGTGTGTCTATAACGGGTTCACTAGAAGCATGCAAAGTCCTATCATTTTTCTTTTTCTTCCTTTTAGAAGTACTAGGTACATCTACATTAGCTCTATGAGAATCTTGCTCAATTCTCTTAGGATGGCCCTTAGGATACAAAGGTTCCTTAGTCATTTTACCACCTCTAGTCATAACTCTAACAACATTATCATGCTTCTTATTATTTAATTCATTGAGCAAATCATTCCGAGCTTTAAGTACTTGCTCTACTTGAGTGGTAACCATAGAAGCATGTTTACTAATAAGTTTAAGTTCACCTTTAACATTAGCCATATAATCACTCAAGTGTTCAATCATATAAGCATTATGTTTCAATTCTCTACCAACATAAGCATTAAAATCTTCTTGCTTAACCATAAAGTTATCAAATTCATCCAAACATTGGCTAGCAAACTTAGCATGAGGGATTTTAGCTTTATCATATCTATAGAGATAATTTACCTTTACTACCTGTGTCGGGTTATTAAGACCATGTGTTTCTTCAACAGGTGGCAAATTAAGACCATGTATTTCTTCAATAGGTGGTAAATTCTTAACATCTTCAGCTTTAATACCTTTTTATTTCATTGATTTCCTTGCCTCATGCATATCTTCAGGACTAAGAAATAGAATACCCCTTTTCTTCGGAGTTGGCTTAGTAGTTGGTTCAGGAAGTGTCCAATTATTTTCTTTTTTTGACTGGGAACTGTAGGGGAACCCCCCACAGCATTTAACTTTTATTTAAAGCAGAAGATACAATGTACAATGATTACAAGGGGTAATCAGAACTAAAAGGAAAAAGAGAACTAATCTATTGAGATATTGAAAGAACCTCAAGGGGGTAAGAAAGAAATCCATTTTAGCAGGTCCTCCTTGTATCTAGCCTTCACTCTGTGCTGCATGAGTGTAATATCATGGATGAATGCACATCTCCATTTATTAAAACTTTGTCTCTCATGCCTGAACACTTTTGCATTCCTTATTATCCAGATGTTCCAGCAAGCAACAAAAACAACTTCAGTGAAAAAAGGCTAAGCAAAATTCTGCTTGGCTTGCATAACAATGGTAGACATGTCATCCCCAGGTGACCATGTAATTTGCAGATAGCTCCATATTCTAACACTGAAATTACATTCAAAGAACAGGTGATTTCTGGTTTCCCTAGTTCTCAAGGGACAAAGAAGGCAGTTAACCCTGTCATCAAGATGCCAATGTCTTCTTTCGACCATGTCCTTAGTATTTAGCCTGTCCATGATTAACATCCAGGGAAACACTTTGATTTTCATTGTGTAGGAGGATTTCCAAATCCAAAGAAGTGGATTGAAGGACATGTTAGAATGCATGAAGGACTAGAATAGCTTGGGCTTGAAAGCATTACATGTCCCCTGCCAGAACCAAGTGTCCTTTTGCTCCACTTGTCTGCTACAGGAAGCCATAAAATCTTGTACAATCAAGAACTCCTGATATGCCTGAGCAAATAGAGATAGATGGAACATGTTAATCATATCCTGCGAGTGGAAGACAACAGTGACCCATGGATCTTTGACATAAGAAAAGAGCCTAGAGAACCTTGATTGCAAAGGTGTAACTGAATCCCCAATCTTCCACTTATCAGACCAAAACAGAGCAGAGTTCCCAGAGTTAACTTGAATGCAAGTAGTGTTTCTGTAATGATCCATCAACTTGCAGATATCCTTCCACCAAAAGAAACCACAAATGTCAGTTCCCTGAGGAACAGAAGAGTGATAGTAGGTATCCCTAATAAGAGAAACCCATGGTAGGTCAACTCTATTTAAAAATTTGTGCAAATGTTTTAGCAACAGAGCCATGTTCTGTACACCAAAATTCAAAACTCCCAGCCCTCCTTTATTTTTAGGCCTACAAATGAGGTCCCAAGCTGCCAAAGATGGTGAAGGCTCATCCCTGTGCTTTCTCCATAGACACTTCCTCTGAATTCTCTCCAATTGCTTTAAAATTCCTGCAGGTGCAAGCAAACTACAGAAGACAGAGCAGAATTGAGGAATTGAAGCCTTTCCCCTTGATTCAGAAATGAAGAACTGGCTGTCATCCTCCTTTCCATACAGTCCACAAGTGGCATGAAATCCACCATTTTAGGCCTGGTAGTACCAACAGGCAGGCTCAGATAAGTGAAGGGCATTTTACCCACTTGACATCCAAAAGTAGTAGCCAAACCATTGATAGAGTCCTCATCAACATTAATGGGCACCATAGAAGACTTATGATAATTAACCACCAAACCAGTTGATGTGGAAAACACCTCTAACATGTCTTTCCGAGCCAGAAGCTGAATTTTATCTGCAGGTAAGATGATTAGAGTATCATCAGCATATTGCACTATTGGATAATCTTGATCATGGCATGGTATAGGCATCTGTAGAATTCCCCTCCTGAACATATCATTAACCACTGACTACAACAGATCAGCAGCAATAACAAAGAGTAAAGGTGAGAGACAATCCCCTTGCCTCACCCCTTTCTTACAAAGAAACTGCCTACCAGGAACACCATTTAGTAGAACAGATGATGTCCCAGTGAGCAACTGTTTGACCCAGGAGATCCATTTCTGATTGAAACCTTTGAACTTGAATATCTGCAAAATAGATTGATGTTCAATTGAGTCAAAAGCCTTTTCAAAGTCCAGTTTAAGAATTATGATAGGCCTCTTGGATTGATGACACTGATGCAAACACTCCAGAGACCAACCAATACAATCCTGAATAGCTCTGCTCTTAATAAAACCATAATGATTCTTATGGATACATGCCATGATGATCTTATGGAACCTATTAGCAGCCATTTTAGATAAAAACCTGAGCCCCATCCCTGTCAAAGAAATTGGCCTGTAATCTCCAACTTCCTTAGGAGCCAGCTTCTTAGGGATCAAGGTGATGTAAGAGCCATTAATATTCTCTAGATTTGCATTTCCAGAATGAAAAGACTCAGCCAACTCATAAAAAACCTGGCAGATAATGTGCCAGCACTTTTTGAAGAACAATCCATTAAAACCATCAGGTCCAGGGGCTTTATCAATGGGCATATGCTTGACTATGTCATCCATTTCCTCCTTTTTTGAAAGGCTCGGTAAGAAAATCCAGCCCTTCCACAGGTTTTAGCAAGGTACTGAGGTCAAAACCCATGACTATACCAGAAGAAACTCCCATTCTGTTCTTGAAACAATTCCAGATAATTGCCTCCATCCGAGAATGTTGAGAGACCACTGACCCATCACTATCTTTCAAAGAAGCAATAGAGTTTCTTCTATGCCTCTCAGTTGCCATTGCATGAAAGAATTTAGTGTTCTCTCCTCCCAGTTTAATATACCTTATTGTACACCTTTTTCCAATAAAGAAACTGTAGATGTAAAAGGTTTTCCACATGCAGTTTAACCACTTTTCTGAAGTTCAATTCAGGTCTAAACAAAGGCCTTAACTCCTCAAGACCATCCAGACATAGTATGACCTCATTGCATTTAGAAATCAAGACTTTCAGCTTAGAAATATTCAGTTGCCACTTTTTCAGAGCACCTCTCAAACACTTAAATTTATCAGCTATCCTGGCAATGATGTGAGGTTTGTTAGAAGGTTTCTGCCATGAATTCTGCACACATTCCATAAACCCCTCAAGCTCCACCCAATAATTTTCAAAACAAAATATTTGAGATTTGGGGATAGAGGTTTTAATTGTGACCACACATGGCACATGATCAGAAGCAGTTCTGGCCATGGGTAAAACTTCAGTCATAGGATATGAAGTTATCCAATCAACAGATGTGAAGAACCAGTCCAACTGCTCTAATAAAGGGTGATCTTGCATATTAGACCATGTGTAAGATCTACCCTTAAGAGGCAGTTCCAGCAGTCCTAAGTGAGCAATGATTTCATTGAAAATAAAAATATCATTCAGATCCCCCCCCAGGCAGATTCCTGTTATCAAGTGATCTTATGAAATTGAAATCACCCACCAGGAGCCAATTTTCCCCCAAAGGTATTTGCAAATTATACAGCCATTTGACAAAGTTATCCCTGGCTTCCCCTTGACAAGGGCCATACACAGATACTAAGGAACATTTCTCATTATTCTGCTTGGAAATGAACTGAACTAGGACTGCAAATGGTTGTATCTCAATCACAGTGCCCCAGAAAGTAGAGGAGTTCCAAACAACCAAAATTCCCCCAAAAGCTCCAACAGAAGGGGAGAAGGCAAAACTATCAAATCTTTTAGGGCAAAAGGATCTAACTGATCTAAAATAAAAAGAATCACACTTAGTTTCTTGAAAGCAAGCAATAACACAGTTACTCTCATCCAGCTTCTGCCTAACAGCTCTTTGTCTTGCATCTGAGTTCAAACCTCTAACATTCCAGCATAACACACTCCAGTTCTTACATGCATTACTCATTAAAACATATATGAGTAGATAGATAAGTTTGATGGCACTTAATGCCAACAAAAATAAAAGTAGCACAGGTCCAACATAGCACAAATAAACCATTATAGGGTTCAACAAAATAACACAACCCTGACATATGAAGACCAAAATAAAGCAGCTGCCACCCCCCACTCACTAAAATGCCACTACACATTTGCATCATTATTAGGAGTAGCAGAGGGATTGGCCATAAGCTTCTCCACAGTAAGAAGATCTTCTTCTTTGCCAAGCTCATTTCCAATCTGCTGCAGCTTGCTGATCGGAGTTGGAGGTGGGAGATCCTCAAGTTGTTCATCATGCAGGTTATCTGACAGAGTTGCAGAAAAAGGCTTGGACTTAGGCTTCCTCCTCTTGGACTGCATGGGTAGCTCCTGGAAAATTGGCTTGAAACCATCCCTCTGCGGAGATCCTCTGGTACACCTCCTAATAGATGTCTCCACAATTGGAGTGGGCGCCAAGGTCTTCCTTGGCCTTCTGCTCTTTCTCTGTTCCTGAGTTGGTGTAGCATCAGACACTGTAGGATGGTTAGATAGCATTGCCTCTCTGTCAGAGGAGCCTTCATTAGATGGAAATAGGGCCCTTGCCATAGGCCTATGCTCCTTCTCAGGTGCCTGATAGGTCAATCTTGGCACCTCAAATGCCAAATCACAACTCCTCTTGGAAAGCACATTAGACTGAATAGGCAGCATGTCGATAGACCTGGTTAGCTGAAAACTGGCAACAGATTGCAGAATAGTTTCAAAATTCCTTCTTAGGGCCAACTCTGCAGGTAGCTCAGGCCCAAAGAGCACTTTGGGCACATCAAAGGTGGCAACAAAAGGCACAACAGCAACTTCAAAAGAGTTTTGGACAGCAACAGGTGGCCTGTAAACCGCTATGGCTCAATCTTCAGGGTTATAGACAGGCTCCTCCACCACAGGTTGCTCCTCCACCACAGGCTGCATCTCCACAATAGATTGCTCAGCATTGTGCCCAACATCAAAAACCAGAACAAAATTTGGTTGAATGTTTTGCTCCACAGAGCAAGAGAAATCATCAGAAAGATCTAAAACCATGGACTGCTGCTCAGCTTGCACATTGTCTTGGACAATCTCTTCTTCATCTCCCCAAACAGCATTGCCCCAATTGTTGTCTCCCGTGTTTGGCTGCTCCGGAGGAGGAGGAGGTATATCATTCCAGCCCATAGCTGGGTAAGGGGGCAAGACGAAAGGAGGGAGCTCTGGAAAAGGCACGCCAGGCAGAGGGCGTAGGTTTCCATTTATAGGCATCCAATCCTCGTCATGGGGCATTTGCTCAGTGAAGTTGGCACCAAGTAGTGTAGTCCATGACACACGAGCCCCACCCCATGCAGCATAGTCGTTGAAAACCACATCCCGCGGAACAAGCGCATCTTCAGGAAAGGATGCAAACACAAGTGTTTAGACCAAATAAGGATCCTGACTATTCCAATGATTAAACTTGCCAAAGGTATTGACTGCAGCTTTGATATTGTCTGTGTTAAGCAAATCCAAAGGGATACCCAATATCATAAGTAATCCTTGGCGAAAACCCTGAGCTCCGCGAAAGCCCTCACCCTCATCATGCTTCATAGAATGAACAAAACGATCGTTTCCCAAAGGCTGAGGGGGCAGTTGAAGAAGCGAAAAGCACACTGCCGGATCTCTAACTCTAAAAAGACTGACCGCATTAATCCAGGGCTGGACAGAGCGAACCTGATATCCATGAGCCTCCAGCCAGTCTGCAACTTCCTCATGAGCAGCTCCAATCTCGTTATCCTCTGGTATGGGCATCACCTCTGCCAGCATATAATCCTCATGGTGACGCACAATCGGAACGTACGGCGTGACAAACGAACGCGGCCAGCGTGCATCGCCAGCATCAATGATATGATGACCAGCTGGGACATACTGCATTGGGTCAAGAGGGAAGTTAGCCATGGCAGGCGGCGGCGATGGCGGCTCAGGGGGCGGAGGTGGTGTAGCCGGAGGTGAGCCCAGAGGAGTCGAGGGGCCAATATGAACGGAATTGGGTGAAGTGGACGGTGCAATGGAAGCAGAGGAGTCCAAGTTTGGTAGATATCCTATCAGAGAGATATTCCCGGCTTCTGTAGCTTGAACCTCGAAAACCGAAACGACAACGAGTTTGGGTTTCCAAACTAACCCAAGACGGTACGCAAAACGGGCGAAGTCACGCCTCCTATGACCGACCCGAGAACAACCCAGGCACTTTAAAGTTGACGTGCACGAAGAAGAAAAATGCCCTTGCTTAAAACAAATCTGACACGTGACAATTTTATCAACCATATCATTAATCATTTGCTCAAAAGAGGCCTCAGCTTGAGAAGAACTAGGCACAGATGGGCCTGGCAAGGATGGGCCCAAACTAGATTGATTTGAAGCTCCTGAATTCCCGCCCGAACCAGCCGGTGCAATATCCGAGGCTGCTCCAATGATGAATGCTCTTGGATCACCGACGAACTCACCGTGGCAAAAATGATCTGCGATGAAGCCAAGGTCCAATTTAGATTTTCTGTCGCTGGCGGATGAATAACCACGCGCTCTCTAGCGGTAAGCTCATAACCAGCACTTTCCGTGGCAGCAATGCAATCAGTAGATGCATGGTATCTATACCCTTTGCACACATCGTAATTTTGAAACGTAGCAAAAGATAAATGCTTACAAACAATGGATCCAGACTTAATGGCTGATTTAACAGGAGGACGATGCATTGCAAGAAGACCCAAGGCCGCCCTAAGTTTGGAGGGACTAACTAAAACCCATTCTGCATCACACTCTTTTTTCCAAAATTTGAACTCACGATGCCAATTCGGACCCCCATTACCCCACAAATGAAAATAGTATTTGAATTGGGGGCAGGAATAGGATCTAGTATCAACAATGTGAAAACAAACTTCCTTGCATGAAACATTAAAGCTAAATACCTTGTTAGCAATGTATGAAACCCATAGATCAATAGCCGAACCACCCAACACAGATTCAAGAGCTGCGGCCACAGAATCCTCATTGAGCCTGAAATCATGCCTACTGAACGAAACCACAAGGGTAAAAGCCCCTCGATCAGCCTCAGGATGACCAGTGAGGCCAGAAGCCTTGTAGATCTCATCTGCAAAAACTCTACCCTTGGAGAAATCCAAGACAAGGGTAGATCCAGTCGAGGAATCCCTCTCCAAAGACATGAGAAGAGAGATCTTGGAACGCTGAACAATATGAGTGGATTATATCACCAAATTAGTGGAGAGAAGTGGAGATCACCGGGGAGCTAGGGTTTAGGGGTGGGTGGGTGGGAGGGGGCGCCATGGAACCCTTCGATAGGTCACATAATGAGTTCCGCTTGTCCAATTATTTTCATTGGTCAACATATTATTCAATAGAATTTCAGCTTGATCAACTGTTCTTTCCCTGAAAACACAACCAGCACAACTATCCAGGTGGTCTCTGGAAGCATTGGTTAGTCCATTATAAAAGGTATCAAGTATTTCATTTTTCTTGAGAGGACGATCAGGCAAAGCATTAAGTAATTGGAGAAGCCTCCCCCAAGCTTGTGGGAGACTCTCTTCTTCAATTTGCACAAAATTATAAATTTCCCTTAAGGCAGCTTGTTTCTTATGAGCGGGGAAATATTTATCAAAGAAGTAGTAAATCATATCCTAGGGACTACGCACACAACTAGGATCAAGAGAATTAAACCCTATCTTAGCATCACCCTTTAATGAGAGCAGAAATAATTTAAGGATATAATAGTAGCGAGTTTTCTCATCTTTAGTGAACAGGATAGCTATATCATTTAATTTAGTAAGATGTGCCACAACAGTTTCAGATTCATAGCTATAGAAAGGATCAGATTCAACCAAGGTACTTATCTCAGGATCAACAGAGAAATCATAATCCTTATCAGTAATAAAGATAGGTGAAGTAG
The DNA here is from genome assembly GCF_002162155.2 of Triticum dicoccoides. NCBI lineage: Eukaryota > Viridiplantae > Streptophyta > Magnoliopsida > Poales > Poaceae > Triticum > Triticum dicoccoides. The sequence continues at coordinate 200,339,144 of NC_041380.1, forward strand.
CATAAGCAGGATCATATATCATTCTAGCATTCAGAAAATTTTCTTTCAGCTTAGCTAATAGTTTCTTAAGATCACTTCTATAATTGCAGGCAAGAAAGTCTCTAGTAGTTTCTTCATCCATAACATAACCCCCAGGCACAATAGGCAATTCATACCTAGGGGGAGAATCTTCATCATCACTTTCATCAATATTATCAGTTTCAATAATTTCATTCTCTCTAGCCCTAGGAAGTTGTTCATCAAGAAATTCACCAAGTGGCACAATAGTATCAAGCATAGAAGTAGTTTCATCATAAGTATCATGCAAAGAAGAAGTGGCATCATCAATAACATGCGACACATCAGAATGAATAGCAGGTGTAGGTGTCACCAGCTTACGCAAAACAGAAGGTGAATCAAGTGCAGAGCTAGATGGCAGTTCCTTACCACCTCTCATAGTTGAGGGATAAATCTTGGTTCTTGTATCTTTCAAGTTCGTCATAGTGATAAACAGATATAAATCCCAAGTGACTCAAAGAATAGAGCTATGCTCCCTGGCAACGGGGCCAGAAAATAGTCTTGATAACCCACAAGTATAGGGGATCGCAATAGTTTTTGAGGGTAGAGTATTCAACCCAAATTTATTAATTCGACACAAGGGGAGCCAAAGAATATTCTCAAGTATTAGCAGCTGAGTTGTCAATTCAACAACACCTGGAAACTTAATATCTGCAGTAAGGTATTTAGTACCAAAGTAATATGATAGTAGTGGTAACGATAGCAAAAGTAATATTTTTGGGTTTTGTAGTGATTGTGACAATAGCAACGAAAAAATAAATAAGCGAAGAACAATATAGGAAAAGCTCGTAGGCATTGGATCGGTGATGGAGAATTATGCTGGATGCGATCGATCATGCAACAGTCATAACCTAGTGTAACACAGAACTAGCTCTAGTTCATCAATGTAATGTAGGCATGTATTCCGAATATAGTCATACGTGCTTATGGAAAAGAACTTGCATGACATCTTTTGTCCTACCCTCCTGTGGCAGCGGGGTCCTATTGGAAACTAAGGGATATTATGGCCTCCTTTTAATAGAGTACTGGACCAAAGCATTAACACATAGTGAATACATGAACTCCTCAAACTACGGTCATCACCAGTAAGTATCCTGATTATTGTCACTTCAGGGTTAACAGATTATAACATATAATAGGTGACTATAGACTTGCAAGATAGGATCAAGAACTCTCATATATTGATGAAAACATAATAGGTTCAGATTTGAAATCATGGCACTCGGGCCCTAGTGACAAGCATTATGCATAGCAAAGTCATAGCAACATCAATCTCAGAACATAGTGGATACTAGGGATCAAACCCTAACAAAACTAACTCGATTACATGATAAATATCATCCAACCCATCACCGTCCAGCAAGCCTGTGATGGAATTACTCACGCACGGCGGTGAGCATCATGAAATTGGTGATGGAGGAAGGTTGATGATGACGATGAAGACGGATTCCCCTCTCCGGAGCCCCGAGCGGACTCCAGACCAGCCCTCCCGAGAGAGTTTAGGGCTTGGCGGCGGCTCCATATCGTAAAACGCGATGAATCCTTCTCTCTGATTTTTTTCTCCCCGAAAGTGAATATATGGAGTCAGGGTTGAGGTCGGTGGAGCATCAGGGGGGCCACGAGGTAGGGGACGTGCCCAGGGGGTAGGGCGCGCCCCCACCCTCGTGGACAGGGTGTGGGCCCCCTGACGTGGATCTTTCTTCTAGTATTTTTTATATATTCCAAAATAATTCTCCATTGATTTTCAAGTCATTCCGAGAACTTTTATTTCTGCACAAAAATAACACCATGGCAATTTTGCTGAAAACAGCGTCAATCTGGGTTAGTTCCATTCAAATCATGCAAGTTAGAGTCCAAAACAAGGGCAAAAGTGTTTGGAAAAGTAGATACGACGGAGACGTATCACTGACCGGCTCACACCGCATCATGACAGTCAGTTTTCGGCTTTCTCTACTGAGGTGCTCATCCGGATGAACCAGGACACAATCCAGTAGTTCTCCCTTTACTACCTTAGCCGATAGAGTGGAACGTGAGGTAGTAAGCACAGGAGCCGCGCAACCCAATTATTGACCAAAGACATGATTCGAAGCCAATGCATATAATGCTAAATTCGGGGTGCCGAACTATACTAAAAAGTGTTTGGACTTTGTTGCCGTATTATGGGGCGCAATGAAGCCCCTAACGGATTAAAGCGTACCAAAATGTACGGGCGCGATTTGATAAAATAATCAAAAGAGCAAGCTAGTGCCGCAGAAGTTGGGCTGCAAACTGTTTCCATTATAGTTTGATTAATACATCAAAGCGTATTTGTATAAGTAGTGCAATAAGCAACAGGGCTATTTAATATGCCACAACCAAGGGAGAGTTGTGTGCGGGTCCTGAAAACAGGAGAGTGATTGTTAAAGAGACCACCTAGAAATTCCCTTATACGTCAGTATCTTGTGCCATCTTGGTGTATCTATCCTTTCGATAGGACCTATCATCAGGCCGTCAGGAATGGCCTGTAGAAAAGAAACCTGAAAAGGAAAAAACAAAAGAAAAAGTGAAAGTATGTGTGTCCAGGGGAGGTCAAGCCGTATTATGGATCACAATCTAATTATGCCTCCGTCTATGCCCATGGTATTTTGAGTGCGTAGTTATGTATGCGCGGCATGAACTCCGCCACTTGGTAGGGTCTGGGACGGAGGCCGAATTGCTAGTCGAGCTCTTGACGAGCTGGGTTGTCCTGCTGCGGAGTAGTCTGGACTTGTTTAACAGTGTCCGGGAGCTCGGTCGCCGAATTAAGGTTCTACTTGAAGAGGCCGCTCTATGTTTCTGCTGCTAAAGCAGGGGTGTGCTCCTCGGTACGGAGGGAGCATTCCATGTTTCCATTGACTGTTATGACGTCGGGTGGTCCGGGCATCTTCAGCTTGAGATAAGCATAGTGTGGCACCATGTTGAATCGAGCAAATGCGGTTTGTCCCAGCAGTGTGTGATAGCCACTGCGGAAGGAGACGATATCGAAGATCAACTCTTCGCTTCAGAAGTTGTCCGGGGATCCGAAGACAACCTCTAGTGTGATTGAGCCCATACAGCGGGCCTCTACAGCTGGTATGACTCCTTTAAAGGTAGTCTTTGTGGGCTTGATCCTTAAGGGATTAATACCCATTTTGCGCATTGTATCCTGAAAGAGCAGGTTCAGGTTGCTGCCGCCATCCATGAGGACTCGCGTGAGATGGAATCTATCAATGATTGGGTCAAGGACTAGTGCGGCCGAGCCGCCATGACGGATACTGGTCGGATGGTCCCTGCGATCGAAAGTGATCGGGCAGGAAGACCATGGGTTGAACTTTGGGGCGACTGGCTCCATCGCATAGACGTCCCTGAGCGTGCGTTTGCGCTCCCTCTTGGGGATATGGGTAGCATATATCATGTTCACTGTTTTAACTTGTGGGGGGGGGGGCTTCTTTTGTCCCCTTGTGTTCGGCGGATGGGACTCCTCGTCATCGTTCTTGCTTTGCGACCCCTTCTCTTTGTTCTCGGCATTTAATTTGTTGGCTTGTTTAAAGACCCAGCAGTCTCTATTGGTATGATTGGCTGGTTTGTCCGGGGTGCCATGGATCTAGCATGGATGATCGAGTATGAGGTCCAAGCTGGATGGGCCCGTATTGTTTCTTTTGTATGGCTTCTTCTGCTGGCCAGACTTGGAGCCACTGAATCCGGCCTTGACCGTCGTGTCGTCGGTATTGTCACCGTTGCTTCGACGCTTGTGCCTATTGCGTTAGGGTTTATCATTGTTGTTTTTGATCTCAGAAGTGCCAGCCTCGCTTGTAGTGCTTTTGCTACGGGCTAGCCAATTATCCTCGCCCGCGCAGAAATGGGTCATGAGTGTCGTGAGGGATGCCATGGACTTCGGCTTTTCTTGGCCAAGGTGACGGGCGAGCCATTCGTCATGGATGCTATGCTTAAAGGCCCCTAGGGCTTCGGCATCCGGACAGTCGACGATCTGGTTCTTTTTAGTTAGGAACCTGGTCCAAAATTTCCTGGATGACTCTCTAGGTTGTTGAACTATGTGACTTAAGTCATCAACATCCGGAGGTCGTACGTATGTACCTTGGAAGTTGTTGCGGAAGGCGTCTTCCAAGTCCTCCCAGCTGCCAATAGAGTTTTCAGGCAGACTGTTTAACCAGTGCCAAGCTGGCCCTTTTAGTTTTAGTGGGAGGTATTTGATGGCATGAAGGTCATCACTGCGAGCCATATGAATATGGAGAAGAAAATCTTCAATCCATACCGCGGGATCTATTGTTCCATCGTATGATTTGATGTTCATGGGTTTAAACCCTTCAGGGCATTCATGCCCCATTACTTCATCAGTGAAGCAAAGAGGGTGTGTGGCGCCTCTATATCGGGCCATATCGCGACTTAGCTCAGATGGAGTCCCTCTGCGGCATTCGGCCCGGGCGTGATTAGGCGTGTCACGTCCGAATAGATAACCGCCATCGCATGTCGGGGCATGCCCCCTCGATCCATAGATCGATCTGGTATGTCCTGCTCTACTGTCCAGGTCCTATTGAAGGTCATATGTATATGCCCAAGCTGTTTTATCCCTGCCTTTACAGCAAGGTAGTACGGGATGGTGTTCGGCTTGGGTTGCCGCTTTGTCCCGCCCACGTGGTGGTCGGTCAGCCGCAGTGTGCGCTGATGGCACGGGCTCCAGCGCCTCGTCATCTAATTGAGGTAGTAATTTGCGCTTTGGGTAACTTTTGAGTGGTCGCTCGAGGCCGTATTCCTTGGCTGCTAGGACGTTAGTCCATCTATCATTGAGCAAATCTTGATCTGCTTGAAGATGTTGCTGCTTCTTTTTCAGGCTCTTTGTAGTGGCTATTAGCCGGCACTTAAAGCGCTCCTGCTCGAGAGGTTCCTCAGGCACGATAAAATCCTCGTTGTCGAGGCTCACCTCATCCTGGGAGAGTGGAAGATAATTAATGTCCTCGGAGTCTTCGTGCAGGGCCTGTTCATCAAGGTTGACTCACCCATCTTCCCGTTCGTCCTATTCGGAAGTTGGCTCAACGGGATCTTCATTGTCTCCGGCATCGTCTAGAGTATTGTTTTCTCCTGTGCCAGTATTGTTGTATTTTTCATGGCATGACTTAGAGTGGCGCCGCTGTCGTCGGTGCTTTGGCTGTATCTCAGGAGGTTTATCTTCCACTGGGTCTTCTTTTTCATCGCCATTAAGTTCTTTGGGTGTGTCCACCATGTATACGCCGTAGGAGGCGGTGGCCGTCTAGCGCCCGGTAAATGGCGGGTTTTGGGCCTGCTCCTCTTCGGCATCGTCATCCATATCGTCGATGTCTCCGGAGTCGTAGTCAAGCATGTCGGTTAGATCTTTGACAGTGGCTATTAAGTGGGGGTGGGTGGGAAGCGAAATTCCCCGTCATCAGCCCCCAGTTCAAACCGGATATAATTCGGATGTGAGTCCCCTACTAAAGAGAGGGTTTTTAATGAGTTTAGCACATCGCCTAAAGGTGAGTGCCGGAAGATGTCCGTGGAACTAAATTCGACGATCGGCGCCTGGTAAGGCTCGGCGGACGCGGATGCATGTAGTTCGGAACTAGTGACCGGAAATGAATCCGGGGATCCGGTGATGCAAACCCCGCTCAAAGTTGGTTCTGTGTGTGGCTCCAACGCTGTTGAGTCTGCGGCTTCCGTGGCGGGGTTAAGCTTCCCGTCTTTGGATAGCACAAGCTGCTCCAGACCTAGGGCCAAAGCGCTTACAGGCGCAAACTCCTGGGTATGGCCCGATGACAGATTTAGGTCATGTTCATCGCGGTGGCAGGGAGCGGCCGCCATGGGCTCAAATCCGTTGAAGATCAAGTCTCCCCGGATATCAGCGATGTAGTTAATGCTTCCGAACTTGACCTGACGGCCAGGGGCATAGCTATCGATCTGCTCTAGATGGCCAAGCGAGTTGGCCCGTAGTGCGAAGCCGCCGAATATGAAGATATGGCCAGTGAGAAAGACATCCCCCGGGCAGCGTTGTTGTAGATGATGGATGGATCCATCGAACCTTCTGATGACAACATACCGAAACTCTCAATGAAAGCACCAATGTCGGTGTCAAAACCGGCGGATCTCGGGTAGGGGGTCCCGAACTGTGCGTCTAAGGTTGATGGTAACATGAGATAGGGAACACGATGTTTACCTAGGTTCGGGCCATCTCTATGGAGATAATACCCTACTTCCTGCTTGATTGATCTTGATGAATATGAGTATTACAAGAGTTGATCTACCACAAGATCGTAATGTCTAAAACCCTAGAAGTCTAGCCTATGTGATTATGATTGTCTCTACGGACTAAACCCTCTGGTTTATATAGACACCGAAGGGGACTAGGGTTATACAAAGTTGGTTACAGAGAAAGGAATCTTCATATCTGTCGGGGGTTGGGTGCGACATATGCCAAAGGATGGCTTATCATGGTGGGGGCGAGTAGAACGTCGCTGGTGCCTGGAAACGGGATAAGGCGAAGGCATGCACGCCGGCGAATCTTACCCAGCTTCGGGGTTCTCCGTGGAGATAATGCCCCTACTGCTACTCTGTGGGGTCTCCGCATGATCACTATGGCAAAGTGTGTACAGGGTTGCTCTTTGAGATGTTTCCTGGAGGTAGGAGAAGGCAAGGCTAGCTCTCTCCTTCCTATATGATCTGGTCTAGTGCTAATGGATTCCAACCCTTTGCATGGGTGCCCAGGGGGGTTTATATAGGCCTACCCCCAGGGGTACAATGGTAATCCGGCTGGACGCGGGCCCAGCCGTCAGTCTCTCTAGTCGCCGTCTTATCTGCCGACTCCTGGGGCCCGCCGACTGGCGGGCCCCGCTGACTGGCTTGGTACGGAGCCGACAGGCCGCGTCAGCCGCGAGCAGGTCTTGCCGGCGGCGGATTACTATGGTCGTGCTACTAATGACGCGAGCTCGGTCATGGGGTCGTGGCAACAGCTCCGACGTCTGGCGGGCGATCACTGTTGCCACTCCCTGTCGTGTCTGGTTAATGGCGCGCGGGGCCCATGGGAGGGACCGGCCGACTCCTGGGGGCCGACTCCTAGCTGGGCTGACTGGTGGCGCTCTCGCCATCTTCCGTACGCCCGTCGACTGGTGGACCCGCCGTCCCTAGGCCGTACCGGCAGGCCGTCATGGGCACAGGACTCCGCCCACTTGGCTGACGTCAGGGCCGGCATGGGAACAGTGTTGCGCCAGGTGGAGATCTCCGCGGGTACGGCGTACTGTGGCCACGCCTGCCCTTGGAAAAGGGGTGGGAGTGGACCTTATTGTGGCCACTCCCCATCCCATCCCTCTTTATGAGGGCATGGGGGTTGCTGGCGTCGCGAGCCGACTCCCCGTGGCTGACTTCTCTGGAAGTCGCCAGTCAGGAGTCGGCTCATCCTGAAGTCGTCCTTGGGACTCAGCCGTGAGTGGGCAGTCGGCTGCCTCGCAGCCGACTCTCAGAAGGTGGCTCTTCGTCCTGGGGTCTCGAGGGGCGCAGCCTGCCCCGATGTCTTGAAAGGTTCTGGGCTTGGGTTAGCCTACCCGTGGCCCATTACTCTGACAGTAGTCCCCGAAGCTTGTGAGGCACCGAGGGCGATATGTCGAGGAGCCTCAACAGTTTCTTCTTTCCGGCGGTAGGATCTGGGCCTCGCTAGCCGTCTTCTGTCAAGCCAACTAGTTCGAGCCGGACTTGCTTAAGGCCGACTAGCCCCTAAAAAGTTTGAACGTCGCGGCGGAGTCCAGGCCGCGTGCCTGATAAGCCTCCGGGTTGCCGCCCGTTGTGGACCCGTTGCGAGGCGCCACGTGGCTGAGCTAGTCTGCCCACCCACGCGTGCGACGGGACAGGCCTACAGGCGGGGCCCGCCACTACCGCGCCTCGGCATGTGGACGGATCTGTTGTGGCCGTGCGGACGGTTGGGGTTCCCGCGCAATTACTGCACGCAGTAACTTCGCGTGGTAAATCGTGGGGGTCGTGGGTTCCTAGCAACAGTTAATCCCACGACTGCCCCATCGGCTTCTCAGCCTACGAGCCTATAAGTAGGTGGGGGGAGGGGGCGGCGACGCACGCGTGCCCATCTTCCCTACTCCCTTTCGCTCCCTCTTGCTTCTTCTTCCTCTCGCCGCTGCTGCTCTGAACCACGCCGCGCCCGCAGCGATGAGCTCTTCCTTCGCCGCCGCGCCTCCTGTTGTGCGCTCCGGAGTGTGGGATGGCTCCAAGGTCGATGACGACGTTGTCGAGATCCTCCACAAGACACGGCGGCTGCCCGCCAGGGGCTTAGTGCGGGTCCACCTCAAGCCGGAGGGGGAAATATCGCCGGCGCCGGAGGAGGGCGAGCAGGTCATATTCTGCTCGCACCTTATGTGCGGCATGGGGCTGCTGGCGAGCGGCTTCTTCCGCTCCTTCTTGGAGTTCCACGGGCTCCAGCCGCACCACCTTACTCTGAACACGGTGGTGCTGCTGGCTGCCTTCGCCACCCTACGCGAAGGCTTCCTCGGCGTTCTCCCCACCATCGAACTCTGGGGTGAGTTCTTCCAGTCCAAGCTCGGCACACACGTCACCATTGGGCTAGCCCAGTGCGGTGTGTTTATTGCGATGCGGAGATCAATGGCCGACAATCCGTTTCCCACCATCGCACTGATTAAGTCGGTGAAGATGTGGCAGCGGTCCTATTTTTATGAGAAGAACATCACCCCAGGAGGCGACTGGGTCAACCTGTCGGCTTACAAAGCCAGCGCGCCGGCTGGAAGGCTCCCCAGCTGGTCACACCGAGCCAGGACGTTGTCTCCTGCTGGTGCTGCCGCCGTCGCGCGACTCCGAGTGCTGATGCAGTCGGAGGGCTTGGCCGGGGCCGACTTGCTGGCCGCCTTCATGACGCGCCGAGTCCTCCCACTCCAAGGCCGACCTCACCTGATCTGCCAGATGAGCGGTCATCGGGCCCCGAGTCGGATGTGCTCCAAGGACATGCCTCACGTGGAGGTGGCGGACACGGTGAACTACATCGCGAACTGCGGTCTCTCGGTGGATTGGCGGTTCGGCAAGGAGTCGTACTCACGCGCCAACCCCCCGCCTATTATAAGTTGTCTTCCTTCTTCTTCTGTTTCTTTTGTTGCCGAGTCCGACTTGTCCAGTCTGACCGTTTTTGTTTTGAATCAGAACCCTCTCGTTCCTCCTTCGGCCGGCACCATGGGGCCGGCTCGTCAGTTTGTCCCCGATCGGGCGGAGAGTGACGTCGACGATCCTGACTTGGGGGTGGCGGCCATGGAGTCCGACGCCGAGGGAGGAGGAGGAGAAGCAGGCGGCTCCAGGCCTATGGCGAATTTCGCCGACTGGCCTAACAACGATGCCGAGGGAGAAGTCGCCATGCGTCATCAGCCAAAGGTTGGCCAGCCAAGCGCGAGTTCCTCCGCCGCCTTGGACGCTCAAGGCGGCGCGAAGAAGCGTCGGGCCGGGCCGAGTACACTTGGTGGTCGGTCGAAGAAATTTAAGGGAGCGGCCGCTGCGACCAAGCGGGAAGAGGCGGCCGCGAAGGCCAACCGCTTCCGCAAGGAAGTGAAGAAGCCGTCGATGGTCTCTGCGTAAGCGCCTCTGTCCCTTATCTTTATTTTCTCTTTGTTGATCTTGTCTGAGTCTTTCATATGCTTCCCTCGCTTCAGGGCTCCCCTCACTCTTGAGAGGGTTGCCGCCGCCTCCGTTATGGGGTCGGCGGAGACGTCTGCCACTACTCGGTGGATTGACCCCGCCGCCGACCTCCGGGAGGCGACGGAGCGGAATGCGCAGGAGAAGCCTGAGGAGGAAGAGGCCGCCCGCCTGGAGAAAGCGGAGGCCGAGAAGGCGGAGGCCTCCGCCCTGAAAAAGTAGGAGGAGGCCGAGGCCGCCGTTGCGGCAAGGCGGCGGGCTAAGGAAGTCGCACACCGGCGGTCGGCAGTGTTCGTCACCCCTCTGAACTCTGCGCCGCCGCCCCCGGAGTTCACGGGGCAGTCAGGGGAAGCCGATGGCGAGTTCCCGATCGTGGAGAGGGGCGGCGGCGATGCCTCCATGCCAGATGCGGTCGTGCCGCCACCGCTGCCCCCGCAACCGTCTAGGAGCGCGCAAGGCAAACAGCCGGCGGACCCGCCCTTGCCGCCGACTGAAGATGAGGCCGTGGCAAGGCTACTCCTTCAAGTTGGCTCGCTAACGCGCCGCCGTCTTGAGAAGGCGACTTCGGCGCCACGCCCCTTGGAGACCAGCACCGCTAGCTCGACGATCCCAGATGCCGAAGCGACGAGCGCCGTGCCCATTGGGTGGGTGCGAGGAGGCGGCTCGGGCCCGCTGAACCAAGCGCTTCTGGATGTCCAGACAAAGCTGTGAGCTGAGAGCGACGCTGTCCAAAACTGCACCAAGGCGCACCTGGCGTCGCGGGCAGCCATTCGAGTATGCTTTCTCCTTTGTCTTTGTTTTCTTGTTCCTCTCTGTGGGGGCGCGCCAGCACACCCACTGGGTGTAGTCCCCGAGTTTTGGGCCGGCTGCTGAGCAGGCGGCCCAGAACTCCAATTGGTGAGTTCCGGGTACTAACTTTTGTCTGAAATACTTGTCGCAGGACTATCACAACCTTCGTGTCACCGCCTTCAACCGCAACGTTGAAGAGCTAGGCAAGTGAACCGCCGACTTTTCGGAGAGCCGGAGTGAGTCCTTTTTCTTCTTTGCAGGGGCGTGCTGGCGCACCCGCGGGCTGTAGTCCCCGAGATTCGGGCCGACTGCTGAGCAGTCGGGCCGGATCTCCTCGGCGACCTTCTTTGTTGATGACTTAACGCCTTCTTTCTTCTTTCTCTTCAGAGGCCAACGCCACTCTTCAACAGCATCTGAGAGAAGCCAACAACGCGTTGCGCGCCAAGGGGGAGGAATGCAGCAAGCTCGACACAGAGCACGATCTGCTGGCCGCACAATTGGCAGAGCAAAAGGAGTTGCTTAAGAAGACGCGGAAGGAGGCGGAAGAGGAGGAGGCCGCCCTCCTGGCCGAGTTCGCGAGCGAGCGCTCCTCTTGGACTAACAAGGAGGCAATGCTGGCCTCCGGCTTCCACGAGATCGAGGACCTCGTCGACGGTGAGCTGCTTTGCTTTTCTTCTTCGAGCCGCCGACTATAGGTCGAGCCGACTCCTGGTTTTTTGACTTGTTCTTCATTCTTTCCGTCTTGGCAGACTTCTTCCCCGGCCACTCACAGGCCGCCATTCAAGCTATCGAGGCTGGCCGCGAGGAGCGGAGGGCAGATGGCGCGGAGATCGCCGCCGACGCCCCCGGACCCTTGACGAGCATATTTTGAGCATTGGGGCTCGTCTGCGGCCGGCCCACCGGATGCTGCGTCGGCTTGAACGTGTTGGCGCCCAAGCGATCGCCGCCCGATGGCCAGACGTGCAGGCTCCGCACACCCCCAGTCGGACTGCCGACTGGCTGGAGATCGCGGATGGCTGTCTTGAGGCCTGGAAGGGTTCCTCGGCCGGAGCTGGAGCGCACCGAGCCTTGGAATTTGTCAAGGCGTGGTATCCGGGGCTGGACCTAGACCGGCTAGCCACACTCCGGTCAGAGGCTCAGCCGGAGCTGGCAGCCGCGGAAGACGCCCTTGTCAAGCGTGCGGCAGCGATTGCCGAGTACACCGATACCAGCATCTTTGTCCCCGAGCGGGCTGAAGACGGCGGGGAGGTACCGCCGGAGTGGTTTGGGATGAACCCAGACTACGGCGAGGACTCGGCGGAGGTGATCGGCTCCAGCGTCGAGGAGGAAGACGAGGCGGAGGATGGAAGTGAGACGGAGGCACCATAAGATGGAGCGGACGGACAGCCTCAGCTCGACCGCGCCTTCAGCACTGAGCTGTGCCCGCCCGAGCCGACTGCCGCTGGAGGTGATCAAGCCGAGACCGCCCAGCCGGCCGCCCCAACATCCAACACCGCCGTCTCCTTCGATCCTCCGAACCCGTCTGCCGCCTCCTAGGCTGCCACCTTATCTTTGTTTTATCTGCTTTAATAATCTTTGAAGAACTCATTAATTCGCACAATTCCACCCACGGGCTGTCACCCGCGGGCTGCATTTTGAAATTATGCTCGAAGATTCGGCCAAGGGCCTTTGTTATGTAAATATTCATCCGACTTCTATCTTTTCTTGCTCATTGCTCTTTTGGCTTTTACTTTGTCGCCTTCCCTCAGTTGTCGTCTTTGTTAGTCGGACAGCCGCACTACGGACTGCTGCTGGATCAAAATCTTGGTCACTTTGGGAAGGCAGGTACTTAGCCGTTTTAGAGTTGTTTAGCAAGTCGGATAGAAGGCAGCAAGCCGACTGTTCAAGAGTCGGTTTGCGAAAAAAGGCTGGAAGCCGGCTTTAAGCTATGTTTATGCTTTGAGTCCTTAGCCATTTTTCATGTGGACGCCCATTCTTCCTTACTCCTGCCCACCAGACAGTCGCTCTGCAAGCTGCGGCTTCTGACAGGAGATGGCTTAGGCACCACACACTACTTGTCCGGCTGCAGGAAACATTTTATAGCGCAGGGCGGCAAGTCCCCGGGCCGACTAGTCGAACCCGGTGCCAAGCGGCATAACAAAGAGTAATATAGTCGAAGGCATAATTCTTATCATATAGATAAAAGAGGGCAGTCCCCGAGCTCTTCTCGGGGGGCCCGAAGTCTTGTTACTTTTAATACAAAAGGTAGCGTGATACATACTACGTTTAACTGTAAAATTTTTGGAGGAGATTTGCATTCCATGGCCGCTCTGTCTCTTTGCCGGAGTCGTCCCCTTGCGTGCTCAGGGCTTCTGAGCATCGATCAGGTAGTAGGAGTCATTGCCCAGCACTTTGCTAATGATGAAGGGGCCTTCCCAAGGCGCCGATAGCTTGTGTTGGCCGGTTGTTCGCTGGATCAGTCGGAGCACAAGGTCGCCCTCTTGGAAAGATCTTGGCCTGACCTTCCTGTTGTAGTATATGCGCGGGCTCTGCTGGTACATGCTGGACCAGCTGAGTGCCAACAGTCGGCCCTCTTCCAGCAGATCGATGTCGTCTTGACGTGCTTCTTTTGCTTCTTCCTCGGTGTACATGGTGACTCGCGGGGAATCAAACTCTATGTCCGTTGGGATGACGGCTTCAGCATCGTAGACGAGGAAGAAAGGCGTGAAGCCGGTTGACTTGTTTGGAGTCGTGCGCAGACTCCAGAGGACGGCTGGCAACTCATCGAGCCAGTAGCCAGCCAAGCGCTCCAGAGGCTCGACCAGTCGGGGCTTGATGCCGGACAGGATGAGGCCGTTTGCTCGCTCCACCTGGTCGTTTGACTGTGGATGGGCGACTGACACTAGGTCCAGTCGGATGCCCTGTGTCACGCAGAAATGGGCCAAGGCGCCTTTGGCAAAATTCGTGCCGTTGTCGGTGATGATGTTGTGTGGTATGCCGTACCGAATTGTGATGTCGGAGATGAAAGTCACGGCAGTCGAACCATTCAGTTTCTTCATTGGCTTCGCTTCTATCCACTTGGTGAACTTGTCCACCGCGACAAGTAAGTGAGTTAAGCCACCTCATGCCGTCTTGAATGGTCCCACCATGTCTAGGCCCCAAACTGTGAAGGGCCAGGCAATGGGGATGGTCTTGAGTGCAGAAGCCGGCTGATGCAGCTTGGAGCGGAACTTCTAGCACCCTTTGCATTTTTGGACCAATTCCTTGGCCTCTTCTAAGGTTGTTGGCCAAAAGAAACCGTGTCGGAAGGCTTTGGCGACGAGTGCTCTTGAAGCCGCATGGTAGCCGCACTCGCCTTGATGGATGTCTTTGAGAATTGCTTGGCCTTGCTCTGGCTCTACGCAGCGCTGGTAGACACCAGTGATGCTGCGCCTGACCAGCTCTCTGTTGACTATGGTGTAGGCTGCCGTGTACTTGCCGAGCTAAGGTCTCATCAGTCGGCAGCTCTTTGCTCACCAGGAATTTGAGGATGGGCTGGGCCCATGAGGGTGCTGCTATTTCTTCGACTGCCAGAACTGCGACTTGGACGAGGGTGGCTGGGCTGGAGTCAGCAACCACTTGCTGGATTAATGAAGTCCCCAGGCCGACTGGTGCAGCCCTCAGGCCGAGTTCTGGAGTCTTCAGGCTGGCCGCCGCAGTCCCCGGGCCGGGTTCTGCAGTCCCTGGGCCGGCTTCAACTGTGGCGGCTTTGGAGCCATCTACCAAAATCCTCGTACCGTCTGCCGGAGCTCTGGAGTCGGATCCGACTTCTTCGGGAGGAGCCAACACAAAGATGGAATCTGATTCTGGTGAAGGCTTGACAGACGGCTTGAGGAGGCGTTGAAGGGCGACGCCAGATGGTATTGCTTGGCGGGTGCAGCCGATTCATGCCAGGGTATCTGCTTGGCCATTGTCGCTTCTTGGCACATGGAGGAACTCGCACCCCTCAAAATATCCACTGAGTTGCTGCACGAGTAAACGGTAACTCGCCATGTTTGCATCTTTGGCGTCCCAGTCACCAGACGACTGCTAGACCACTAAGTCCGAGTCCCCATAACACAGGATCCGGCGAATGCCAAGTTCTTTGGCAAGCCAGAGCCCGTGAATGAGTGCCTCGTATTCGGTGACGTTGTTGGAGGCGGCAAAGTGGATTTGCAGTGCGTATTTGAGCTTGTTGCCTTTGGGAGAAGTGAGGACAACGCCGGCTCCCAAGCCGGTGCGCATCTTGGAGCCGTCGAAATGCATCCGCCAATGGGTGGAGTCGGGCGCTGGTGGTAGGTACTGGGTCTCGACCTAGTCGACAAGGAAGTCGGCCAGTGCTTGTGACTTGATGGCGGTGCGGGGCTGGTAGTGGATGGTGTAGGGAGCCAGCTCTATGGCCCATTTGGCCACTCGGCCAGAAGCATCTCGGCTTCCGATGATCTCGGCAAGTGGGGCCGTGCAGACCACAGTGATTGGATGCTCTTGAAAGTAAGGCTTCAATTTCTTGGCGGAAAAGTGCACACCATAGCACATCTTCTGGTAGTGGGGGTAGTTCTGCTTGGAGGTCGATAGCACTTCACTCAGGTAATATACCGGTCTCTGGACAGGTAGTGCCTTGCCTTCCTCCTTGCGTTCCACTACAATGAATGTGCTGACTACCCGGCTGGTGGCGGCGATGTACAGGAGCATGGGCTCCTTAGGAGTCGGAGCCGCCAGAACGGGTGGAGTAGTCAACATCTTCTTCAACTGGAGAAAGGCTTCGTCCGCCTTGTGGTTCCACTCGAAAAAAGTGGTCTTCTTCATGAGCTGGTATAAGGGGAGAGCTTTCTCGCCCAACCGACTGATGAATCGGCTGATGGACGCCAAGCAGCCAGTGAACTTTTGCACATCCAGCAGTCGGCTGGGTACCTCCATCCTCTCAATGGCCTTGATCTTTACAGGGTTGCACTCTATGCCACGTTCAGAGACCAGGAAACCAAGGAGTTGGCCGGCTGGTACTCCAAAGATGCACTTCTCAGGGTTGAGCTTGATCTGGAATCGGAGCAGGTTCTCAAAGGTCTCCTTGAGGTCTTCCAGCACTATTCCATGCTTCTCCGTCTTCACCACCACATTATCCACGTAGACATGGGCGTTTCTGCCGAGTTGCTTTAGGAGGCACTTCTGCATGCAACGCTGAAAGGTGGCACTGACATTCCTCAAGCCTAACATCATGGTTAGGTAGCAGAAGGCTCCAAACGGTGTGATGAAGGCGGTCTTCAGTCTGTCAGCCGGGTTCAGCTTGATCTTGTGATATCTTGAATATGCATCCAAGAAGCTCAACAGCTCGCATCCGGCTGTGGAGTCTATCACCTGATCAATTCTTGGCAAAGCAAACGGGTCCTTGGGGCAAGCCTTGTTGAGGCTTGTGTAGTCGATACACATTCGCCACTACTTGTTCTTCTTCAGTACCAGGACCGGGTTGGCTAGCCTCTCTGGAAAGAATACTTCCATAATGAAGCCGGCTGCTAGGAGTCAGGCTATCTCTTCTCCGACAACTCTTCTCTTTTCTTCTGATAGGCGGCACAAGGGCTGCCTGACTGGCTTCGCATCAGATCGGACATGTAACTTGTGCTCAGCGAATTCCGTCAGTACACCTGGCATGTCTTTGGGGGACCATGCGAAGATGTCCCGATTCTCATGGAGGAAATCTACAAGCTCGCCTTCCTATTTGCTGTTGAGGTTTGTGCCTATGACACCGTACCTCTCTAGGTGCTCCGGATCCAAGGGTATCTTCTTTGTCTCTTTGGCCAGCTTGAACGAACCCTCAGCCTCCGACTCCTTGGGGTTAGGTGACACCTCTAGCTGCTTGCCAGCCATCGCCACAACCCAGTCAAGGAGCCGCTTCTCGGCCGCGATCACCAGGGACTCGGCCAACCGACTACTTTCAGCCGCACAGGCAGACGATTTCTGGTAGTCGCTGGCTACGGTCAGAATCCCCTTGGAACTAGGCATCTTCATCTTGAGGTAGGCGTAGTGGGGGACCGCCATGAACTTGGCCAGGGCGGGTCGGCCAAGTAATGCATGGTATGGGCTCTCGAGATCCACCACCTCAAACCAAACTGACTCTCGGCGGAAGTGATCTTTGTCTCCAAAGAGGACATCAATCAGGATCTTGAGCTAGGAACAATGTCGTGGAATACAGTCCGGCTGTTCTGAAGCTGTCTTTGCTTGATTCCTAACTTCTCCATGGTGTCCTTGTACAGGATGTTGATGCTGCTGCCTCCGTCTATCAGAACTCGCGAGAAACGAGCAGCTCGTCTATCTATGGCAAAGGTGGCATCCAAGACCAAGGCATAGGAGCCCGGACTCGGCATCACCTCTGGGTGATCAGCTCTACTCCAGCTGATAGGCTTCTCGGACGAGTGCATGAATTCTGGTGTCTCTGATGCTACTGCATTCACCTCTTGCTATTGCAGCCGCCTGCTGCGTCGATCATCAGCCATGCTGGTAAATACCACGTAGGCTCCGTGCTCTTCGGGGTACTCGTCTTGTACTGCGCCGACTAGCCTGACAGCCGGTTGCTGGGGCGGAGGCGGAGGCTACTGCCCAGCAGGCGGGGGAGGCAGGAGGCCGTCTTCTTTGGCGATCCTGGTGAGCCAGTGGCACTTCTGGGTGGTGTGATTCGACGGCTTCGCGCCGCTGTGGAACTTGCAAGGACCATCCAGAGTCTGCTCGTATGAGAAAGTCGGCAACCACTTGGGCTTGCCGCCTTTCTGTCGCTTGGGTGCAGGCTGCCCTTCTGGCTGCTGGTCTTCGACTGTCGCCACCTGCCGGCTGCTGGAAGCCGGCTGTGGGGCCTTGTGCTTGTGGTCGCTCTGCTGTTGTCGCCGACTAGCATCTCCAGCCGGAGTTCTAGGAGCCTGAGGGGCCACTTTGCCAGTCGCACTAACTTGAATCTCCGCCTTCATGGAGGAGTCGGCCGTGGCATACTTGTCTGCTATGATCAGCAGCTCGTCGAGGGTTTCTGGCTCGTCGCAAAGGAGCTTGTGCTTGAGAGGGTGCCTTCTCTGCACCTGGCGGTGAAGTACTCGATAGCCTGCACCTCGTGCACGCCCTCGCAGGAGTTCCGAAGCTCGGCCCAACGCGTGAGGTAGTCGCGAGTCGACTCGTTGGGGCCTTGCACGCACAAGGAAAGCTGATGAGGCTTGGGAGGACGCTTGTACGTGCTTGTGAAGTTGCGGACGAATGCATCGGTGAAATCGACCCAGTTGTTGATGCTGCGGGGCTTCAAGCTGTTCAGCCATGTCCGGGTCGTGCCCTGGAGCATGAGCGGAACATATTTTACGGCAACGCACTTGTTGCCGTTCGCTATGTTGACGGCCATGGAGTAGTCAACCAGCCAGTCCTCCGGCTTCACGGAGCCGGTGTACTTGGGCGTATCTCTTGGGAGCGTGAACCCTTTGGGAAAGGGCTCGTCTCGAATGCGGGGCCCGAAACAAGGCGGACCCAACTCGTCTTCTTCTTCCAGCGCTAGGGATCGGGGAAGTCGGTCGATCCGGTGGCGGGCGTCGTTTTCTCCGACTCCCTCTCGGCGGCTAAGGCGGTCGCCGAGAGTCGGATGGTCAACAGGCGGCGGGGAGACTCGCCTTTCCTTGCGAAGAGGAGGAGGCGGACAGTCGTCCCGTCATTCCACTGCTCTCGGGCGGTCGTCTTGGTCGCGCTCTATGGTAACGCGAGTCTGACTGCAGCTGACAATCGGATCCTTGTCTTTTCTTCCGTGGGCGCCGCCAGTCGGCGTCCGAGACGTTGCGCCTTGGTCTCGGCGTGGAGGCGGGTCGTCGTTTTGTCGCTGCGGCGCCTCTGTGCGGCAGCCGGCCTCGTTCTGCGCGGCAGCTGCGTCGAGAAGCCGCTGGACTCGCTCCGTCATCAGGCGGCGCTCTTCGCCCTCGAAGTTGTCCAGCTCGTCCGCCGCCGCCCGGGCGGCTCGAATGTTCTCCGCAGGCGTGGCGTATACAGGGCGATTTGCCCCGAATAGGTTGGCGATGGCCACGCCGCGCTGCTAGACCGCGCCTAGGCGGCTGGGCCCGGTTGGGGCTGGCGAGCCACCTACAGCGTGATCCATCTCACTCTGGTAGGCTTCTGACAAGCGTCTCATGCTATCCAGCTTCTTTGCACCTTCGACGAGCTGAAGGCGGCGCGCCTCCAACGTCTCCGCGTCAGCATCTTCCGGAATGGGCGCGGTCAGGTCTTGCAGTGCCGCGCCAAGTGGGTCATTTGCTCCTCCACCGAGATGCTTGTCATGGCTGATGACGAGCACCTCTGTGACGGTGCTTCCATCGCTCTCCACATGAGGGAGTAGCTCATCGTAGACCGCCATGTTGGTGGGAAACGCGTCGAGCAACGCGGTGTTGGAGTCGACCAGCATCGGGTCGGTGGAGCCTACAGACTCCAAGTCCACGGCAGGCTCGCCGGCGACGTGGAGTTGGTCAAGGAGGCCCGCGAGGAGGCTCTCGGGGCCGCCCGTGCCTGCATCGGATGCAGGATCATCAGAGAGGCGAACCTCGCCAACAAGATCGGCGAGGCAGCTGGCTGCGCAAGCGATCTCAGCGCCGTGCAGCGCGTCAGCGCAAACTCCGTCTGGCGTGCCGAGCTGGCTGCGCTCGCCAGGGAAGAAAAGGGTTCCCATCCAGAGCAGGTCTCCGGACGACGGTGCACCAGGCCCCACGGTGGGCGCCAAATGTTGGGGGTTGGGTGCGACATATGCCAAAGGATGGCTTATCATGGTGGGGGCGAATAGAAAGTCGCCGGTGCCTGGAAACGGGATAAGGTGAAGGCATGCACGCCGGCGAATCTTACCCAGCTTCGGGGCTCTCCGTGGAGATAATACCCCTACTGCTGCTCTGCGGGGTCTCCGCATGATCACTATGGCAAAGTGTGTAAACGGTTGCTCCTTGAGCTGTTTCCTGGAGGTAGGAGAAGGCAAGGCTAGCTCTCTCCTTCCTATATGATCTGGTCTAGTGCTAATGGATTCCAACCCTTTGCATGGGTGCCCAAGGGGGTTTATATAGGCCTACCCCCAGGGGTACAATGGTAATCCGGCTGGACGCGGGCCCGGCCGTTAGTCTCTCTGGCCGCCGTCTTATCCGCCGACTCCTGGGGCCCGCCGACTGGCGGGCCCCGCCGACTGGCTTGGTACAGAGCCGACAGGCCGCATCCGCCGCGGGCGGGTCTTGCCGGTGGCGGATTACTGTGGCCGTCCTTCTAATGATGCAAGCTCGGTCATGGGGCCATGGCAACAGCTCCGACGTCTGGCGGGCGATCACTGTTGCCACTCCCTGTCGTGTCTGGTTAATAGCGCGCGGGGCCCGTGGGAGGGGCCGGCCGACTCCTGGAGGCCGACTCCCAGCTGGCCGACTGGTGGCGCTCTCGCCGTCTTCCGTACGCCTGTCGACTGGTGGGACCCGCCGTCCCTGGGCCATACCGACAGGCCGTCGTGGGCATAGGACTCCGCCCACTAGGCTGACGTCAGGGACGGCATGGCAACAGTGTTGCGCCAGGCGGAGATCTCCGCGGGTACGGCATACTGTGGCCACGCCTGCCCTTGGAAAAGGGGTGGGAGTGGACCTTACTGTGGCCACTCCCTGTCCCGTCCCTCTTTATGAGGGCATGGGGGTTGTTGGCGTCGCGGGCCGACTCCCATGGCCGGCTTCTCTGGAAGTCGCCAGTCAGGAGTCGGCTCATCCTAAAGTCGTCCTCGGGACTCGGCCGCGAGTGGGCAGTCGGCTGCCTCGCAGCCGACTCTCAGAAGGCGGCTCTTTGTCCTGGGGTCTCGAGGGGCGCAGCCTGCCCCGATGTCTTGAAAGGTTCTCGGCCTGGGTTAGCCTACCAGTAGCCCATTACTCCGACAATATCCGTACACCAAGCTTGCCATCCACGCCAAGGAGAGTCCCATACGGACACGGGTGAGAGTCTTCGGTCTTGTATCTTCATAGCCCAGCAGTCCGGCCCATGTCCAGCACGATGGACGCCCAAGGACCCCTTAGTCCAGGACTCCCTCAGTGGGATCCCTTCCCGCCTACATTTGGGAAGAGGACCAGGGCCTCTATAAATAGGACTAGCCACCACTGTAGTCGAGGATCGGCTCATCTAGGATTGGATCCACTCCACCAAGGCCATCTCACCAGCTCATCGAGCTCAAGGACACCTCTCCTCAAGAGGCTATTCTTCCCTTGTACTTATTCATCCTCAGCCCAAGAGGCAATCCACCACACCACACAGGAGTAGGGTATTACACCATAATGGTGGCCCGAACCAGTATAAATGAGTTGAGCTTTGAGATCATGGTGAGAGCGTGAGCTAGGGGGGAGAGATCTTCGTGCGCACCCAAGAGTTCGAACCTCAAGGGTTTTGCCGAAACCCGAAATCCGACAGATTTGACGGAAAGATAAAGATACATACGGATCCATCAATGACATCCTCATGCCCTAGTGCGTCGGGTCACCAACCAATGTGTGAGGAGCAGCAGCATTGGCAGCGAGCTCAACGTACTTCTGAACAATGTCGTCCAAGGTTGCCCTTCGGGTCAAGAAGGCCAATGACCTATCCTCCTCCTCTGGCACGTAGTAGTCCTTGTGGACGATTTGCGCGTAGACGTGGGTGATTATGTTGAAGGTGTCTTGCTGCGCCAGGTGCTGCGCGGCGAGCGCGACCTTGAGGTGGACATTCTCCGGCGCGACGGCGGGCAGTCGCAGGGCCACCAGTGCGTCAAAGAGGTTGTCACCATAGAGGCCTTTGAGGGTGGCGGGCATCGCAGAGCCTGGGCATGTGGGCTGGAGGCGTATGTTAAGGACGTCTGCGAGCTTCTTGACGACGGTGAACTTGTCGAGGAAGCTGGTGAGGACCTTGTCAAACAAGGAGACGAATTTTTCATCCAAGCGGCCTCTCGCCCTGGCGGCTTCAGGCACGACCTGGAGACGTTCCTTGGTGCAGGGCCGCAGGCCGGCTTCGTGGACCATCTGGCACAGCCGGCTGATGCTCGTGCTCATCGCCTTCATGGGTCTAGCTTCTAGTCAACTGATCTTACGATTTGAGTGATCACTCTTGCCCTTGGTTAGAGTGCGTAGGTGCGTAGGATTTCGTAGATTGGACTGGCGGGGAGAAGTGCAGACTGCGTTGCATTCACGTGTGTGTTGGCCATCTACTCCTCGGCCCTCTACTGCACCTGCCTTTGGATGTATGACAGGTGGGCCAGCCACCTGTTGGGACCACGAGTCATTCACCAAAACGCAGGTGCAGTAAGTCAATGAAGCTGCGTCCCCTTCCGTCCCAAAACACTTAGGCATGGTACATTAACTCCCTCCTTGTTTCTTATTTCGTGACATATCAACCAATGAGAGATGTGGGTCGTGCATGCTTTCAATGACTTGAGACTACCAAACATGACATGCAGTTGTTAGCTCATTGCATGTAATCCTATTAATTAGAAAAAAGACATTAAGTTCTCTCGCTTTCCCCTTCGTCTTGGTCACGGTGCACAACCTAAGAGCATGGTTAATACTTAATAGTATAGCCAGCTACTAGCTATATGATGTTGCCATGTCATAGTAGAGCCATCACTTGTAGCCACTCATACAATAAGGTTGGATATAAGAGTACTACTTTTTCTCATCTTCTCTCTCTTTCTCAATATTTATTGTATATCGGCCTAGGAATCCGCATATAGCGAGGCTCTTGCATGAGAGCCCACTCCTCTTTTTCACTTGCTCTAAGATGACTTATACACCTAGATGCAGGGAGTAGTCTCAAGTCATTGGATGCATATGCACCCCACGTCTCGTATTGGGAGATTTTTTTTCGTGGCAAAAAACAGGGAACGAGCTGGGTAGTTAATGCACCGCGCCTAAAAGTTTTGGGATTACTATTTGGTTTTTGTAACGTGACTGATGCACTAGTATGGAGGGAATACAATAGTAGTCTTTGATAGAAATTTTTTGTTGGTAGCTTACAAAGCTGAGCGCTCGGTCAGTACAATAGTAGTCTGATTGATGGGACTTTAGATTTGAGCACCGGAAGGAATAAAACAATACACCATGTATTTTTTTACAGAGGGAGTAGTACATTTTTTTGTGACATGCATTACTAGATATTGCTAGTCAAATACAAAATCCAGATGGACGTGGTAGTACTACTAAATCTAGACGGTGGTGCTAGTACTAGTAGTAGTAGGAGTACTACCAATGTAGTAACACTGTACTACCCGTTTGTCAAATTATTACGTGCTTCTCGTCGCAGTGAAGTGACAAGACCCTGCGCTGGAGATGACACCTGAGTATAGGCGCCCTGTTCGGCATAACACATAAGTCAGCCTCGTCGTCTATAGTCACTATCATCATGGATATAGAGCTAGCCTACTTACAACTAGCCGTGTTCGACATAATTTCCTGTGCGTAGATGCCCGTGCATTGCACAGAACACCAAGATTGGGTGTGGACGGTGCCGGCAGTGGCCATCACGCCAGATTTTTCCATGGCCTTCTAGGTGTGGTGGGAGAAGATAAGGCTGATTGTGAGATACAAGGAGTTGTTTGTAAATAGGGAAAAAGTGTGGGCATATTTTTCACAAAACTGGAGAAGTTTGGTTTGTATGCGTCAGATCTAGATCCGACGGCTATTGATGAAAGATGGTAGGCACAACATCATCACCAACTCAGGGCCTCTTTGATTCGCGGGATTTTGAAAATGCAGGAATAGGACACGACAATATTACAAGTTTCAAACTGATATTACAAATGTTAGGAGTAATGTTGCACCTATGAAGAGGGAATCTAGGAAGTTTACGTAAGAACTTTCGTTACTTTAGGTGGATGCAGCATTATCGTACAAATTAAAATCCACCGCCCTGACAAGTCACTGATGGGCAAACAAATTTTTGAGTCTCTGGCCACTTGATGTTTCAAAAACAAATTTAACTTCTGCGGAGACTTTGTCATTTAGGATTAGATGCTTGCGGTGATCAGCACGCCATTCATTGTTGCGCCAGAGAATGCCAAACCTCATTACCTTGAGCACACTTACCTCCATAACAAAGAACCTAGCCAATTTAATCTCAGATGTGCTGCCTCGATAGTCGATCAAATCAATTTATGTAAGATGGAGATCAAGGCATTCGATGAGATTGTTATACTGCAGCACATTTTTCACTTTCGGGTCTTTTTTATCTACAAAAGAAGAGAACATATTAGAGCAGCTGGCTGTATAAGATTGTCGTGTGTCATCAAGAGGTACCAATATCATTCGCTCATACGATAGGGTTGGCTGGCTAGTGACATTTTTTCACTCTCTCTCTCTCTCTTTCTCTTTCCTCTCATTGACCTAGGAGCACATGAAGAGCTTGGGCATTTGCTGCCTTCCACTATGTGGCCGATGCCATATTTCTCAAAAGTATGCCACATAATACGCATCGATGTCAAATCAAAAGATTTTGCCACCGCTCTCGCGATGTGAGAGAGTTGGCACCGATGTGCACAAAGACCCACATGTATAAACAAATCAATCAAACCAACTACACCAGCCTCTCACTCTCCCAAACAAGTGTTTTTTATTGCCTCAGTCCTCTCTCTCTCTCTCCCACGCAAGTGTTTTTTAATTGCGTGAGTTAATTTGGCACCGGAGCAAAGTAGGTGATCTAGATTGGGGCACCAGGTGAGCAATGGAGGGGCATCGATGCCAAATGCATCACAAGTGAATTTGGCACGTGTTTTGGCCCACATAGTGGAGGGCCGTTATAGCCCACTTTTGTACTACCTCATATTTGGTGTAAAATTTTGACCATAGATTTACCTAAGTAAATGCCGATGCATGTCACCAAAAATTATACCATTTGAAATTATGTTCAAATACAAATCCAACGATATAATTTTTAGTGACATGCATTAACATTTTGTCAGTTAAATCTATGGTCTAATTTTGATACTACAAAATAGGAAGAGTAAACCAGGACGGAGGTAGTACTTGCTCTTAGGGTAACCATAGAGTTACTAGTCTAAGTTACTTTCCACTATGACTAGCCTAGGCTACTATATTAGTACAACAACAAAATGATGCAAGTGATCATGTGAGAAAAAATACTAAAAACATTTCTTTCGGTGCAGTGCGTAGATGTCGTTTTGAACACTACACTTGTCATCGTAATTTGGGAAAATTAGGAAAAAAAATTAGCTACGTTGTGATTACCGTTTACTAATAGGAAAGAAGTTTCACCTTGATGAATAGTTTCTCCGTGCACAGAAAGCATGTAAGGAATCCAACAACTTGATCCAGATTAGGGCCGATAGATTTTATTGCCAAGATCTTCACTGTGCGCATAGATTGGGTCAAGCTTGTGGGAATTATTTTTTGGAAGAAGGTCGTAAATACATCAAGAAAAAATTTTAAATTGGAATTCAAGAAGACGGAGAAGAAGATGAGTGTTGTACCTAAACGATTACGGATCCAATAAAGAGTTTGGATAATTTGGCAGAGTACACCAACACTGTCAATTTCGGCGCGTTAGTGTCCCAGATTTTTGTTGGACCTTCTAGATCAGATACAAGCAATCTATCAAGGAAAGGCGCATTCTCAATGACCATAATGTGGAACAGCTGGAGTGATCTCTTCCCAATTGATGTATTGTTACAGGGCCAGCAAGACACATATTCCATCGGAGATTCGTTGAGGCGATGTGGAGGCTAATGAACCCGTGGATCTGCTCAAGACGAAGGTACTCGAGCATAGTACAGCTGCGGAGCAGGTGCTCCATAGCCTACTTAGAGATGCCAATGTCGAAGAGGTCGAGCTGCTTGAGTTGAGGAAGAAGAAGGGCGGGCGCGGCATTAATCTGGGGAAAATAGCAGGAGCTAAAGCTGGCGCGACGTAGCGTTGGCATGAGGCAGAGCGCGGACGGCGGCAGAGAGTGACATCGTCCAGCTTCAAAGCTGAGCTCCTCAAGCTCATATAGGGCGGGGAATAAGAACCACTTGTCGAACTTCGCTTGGACCTTGCAGTTGGTACTGAACATGCGGATGTCAAGGCGTCTGGCTATCCCAGGGTGCGATGAAAGGATCTTGGAGACTACGGCCATGCGTTTGCAATCCCCGTCACAGAGGCAGCTGTCTACGGTGAGGTTGAGGGGGACGTGGCGCCAGAGGGGGCGCCACCGCCGGGAGAGCAGGGCGTTCTGCAAGGCAGATTTGGTGGGGAGGAGGCCGATGATGACGACCAGCATGTCGTCGGGGAGGTTGTTGATGAAGTCCAGGCTCGTTGGATGCGGTTTTGGCTCGAGCCGCCTCCGCTTGTTGGCTGCCTCGCCGTCCATCTCAATCAGCAGCAACGCCGGTGTACACAAGTTCTGGTGTGTGTTGTGTGCTGGCCTGCTGGGTGTGCGCGAGTGCATTCTTCTGTGCATGCCGCCGTGAAGTGGTGAATTGTGCGCGAGTGCATCCTTCACGCAGAAGAAGTGTGCCCTTAATGCGCCCTCAATTTACTAGCGTGCGGGGTGCTACCCCGAGTGATTTCAACTTTGTTTACTTCACCGCGTGTCAGATGGGCCTCTAGTTTACTTATTTTCACCCACTACCACATTGGCCAGCACACGAAGATAGAGACCACGAGCTGACAAGGCAGCATGTGGACTGGTTGACCGGTCAACTAAACAATATACAGAGCTATACACTGACACAATGAGCATATAATACGTCGGTATAGAGAGTTCGAGTGTGAGGGGAGGCCCATGAGAGATAGCAGAGAGAGAAGGAACTACTCCCTCCGTTCGATAATGTAGTGCCAACATTTTTTAAAGTTAAACTTTTGAAACTTTGACCAAGTTTATAAAGAAATTACTTATATCTACAATACCAAAGATAAATGATAGTATGAAGTAAGTACATGTTGTGATGAATCTAATGATTGTTCCAGATGTAAATGTTTTTCTCCACATATACCTGGTCAACCTTTTATGAGGTTTGGCTTTTCAAAACGTCCATATGCTTATGGATGTGAAGTCCCTAACTAGAGAGAGAGAGAGAGAGTGAAATAGAAAGAGTGAGTGAAAAAAGTGTGTGTGCGTGTGTGAAAGAGACATGGACAACACACGATAAAAGTAGAGAAAAGGCGTGTGTGTCTTATGCAAACATATCACACATGCATCTTCGACAACGGAAGCAAGGTGAGGAGATAGTGTGTGGTTGTGTGCAACCAAGAGAGAAATACCCCTATTACGTGGCCAAGAGGGGTCTGACAAACAAGGGAGAGAGGTCGAGAGAGATGTATGGAGAAAATGTAGACATGGGGAGGCAAGAGTGTATGTTTGTCATAGATAGATCCCCTGGAGATCGTGATGGGACTACATGGGTGGTAGATCGAGTGACAAGGTGTGTGCGTGATAGAAGATACCCCGAGAGATATCGAGATAGACGTATGGATGGAAGGAGACAATACGTGTGTTCCAGATGGATAGTGAGAGATAATCATACTTAGGGGGAGTGCGTGCACCTATGATGGAGTGAGGGATTATGGTACTTAGGGGGTGCGTATCACATAGATAGAGAACAAGGGTAGAGAGTGTTGGATGGGTCTATATGTAGCGCGAGTGAGACATGTGTATGTGTGAACCATGGAGATATAAAGTTTGAGAGAGATAGAGGAGCCCCGATAAGGCTAAGTGGTGCGTCAGATAGCTGAGGGGGGGGGAAGAGATATTCCATCCACTTGATAATGCAGTGCGTGTAAATTTTTTAGAAGTCGAACTTTGGAAACTTTGATCAGGTTTACGCAAATGTTATTTATATCTACAATACCAAAGATACATCATACAAAACTACATCTCATGATGAATCTAATGGTATATGTTTGGCGTTCTAGATGTAAATGTTTTTCTCCACGTACATGGTCCAACTTTGTGATGTTTGACTTTTCAATAAATCTATATGCTATGGACCGAAGAGAGTGCCTAAGTCGAGAGAGATCAAGTGCGTCTGAAGGACAATGAGTGAGTGTGCAAAAAGAGTATGTGTGTGAAAGAGAAAGGGACAACAAATGATAAATTAGAGAGAGTGTGCATTTTTTCGTTTCTTATGCAAACATATCACGCATGCATCTACGAGATAGAAAAGCGAGGTGAGGAGATACACGAAGATAGCTAGTGCGTGATTGTTTGCAACAGAGAGAGACACCCCTATAGCGCTTGTCCAATAGAGGTCTGGCCAACAAGGAACAAAGGTCGAGAGGGACACATGGAGAACATGGACGCATGGGGACGAAGAGACGGTGTGTTTGTGATAGAGATATCCCCTCAAGATCATGAGGGGACTATATGGGTGGGAGATCGAGGGAGGTGCGTGCATGATAGAAAGATGCCCCGAGAGAAATCGAGATAGATCATGCACATGTTTGTGATGGAGACTAAGATTAGCTAGTTATACACATATCGGGGGGACTGCGTGTGCCTACATTTGAGTGAGAGTCCATCATAGTTGGCTAGTCATGAGATTGTGTGTGTGTGTGCATGTGAGATGGAGAGAGAACGAGGGAGAGAGATAGAGTTTTAGATGGGTCTATCGAGTGCGAGTGAGATATGCATGTGTATGTGTGACCCAGGTAGATGGAGAGTTTGAGAGAGAGAGGGAAGAGCTCCAAGATGACAGAGTGGTGCGTGAGAGAGTTACGGGAAACGAGCCAAGGAATTTGTGCGCGTATGATGAGTGCACCCAAGATATTTAGCTTGGACTAGAGAATCATACATAGTGTGCGAGGGAGACCTATAGATGGAGTATATATGCATG